>NC_091361.1:21482818-21670318 GCF_038502225.1 Cherax quadricarinatus
GGAGGGATATGTTGTGTATCTTTATACGTATATGCTTCTAAACTGTTGTATTCTGAGCACCTCTGCAAAAGCAGTGATAATGTGTGAGTGTGGTGAAAGTGTTGAATGATGATGAAAGTATTTTCTTTTTGGGGATTTTCTTTCTTTTATATATATATATATATATATATACAGTGGATCCTCAACCAGCGATGGCATCGATTAACGATAAATCTGACTAGCGATTCATTTAAACACAAAAATTTTGCCTCGACTAGCGCTTGAAATCCCGACCAGCGCTTTTCGTTCCGTACCATACGCGTCCACTTTGGCCTGAGTGCACCTCACTTGTCCCTTTGGTGCCAGTGTTTACAAGCCAGCCAGCCACTGCGGTCGCTTCCAAACATACAACTGGAACATTTCATATTATCACAGCCTTTTTAGTGATTGCACCTGCAAAATAAGTCACCATGGGCCCCAAGAAAGCTTCTAGTGCCAACCCTACAGCAAAAAGGGTGAGAATTACTATGGAGATGAAGAAAGAGATCATTGATAAATATGAAAGTGGAGTGCGTATCTCTGAGCTGGTCAGGTTGTATAATAAACCCCAATCAACCATCGCTACTATTGTGGGCAAGAAAACGGCAATCAAGGAAGCTGTTCTTGCCAAAGGTGCAACTATGTTTTCGAAACTGAGATTGCAAGTGATAGAAGATGTTGAGAGACTTTTATTGGTGTGGATAAACGAGAAACAGATAGCAGGAGACAGCATCTCTCAAGCGATCATATGTGAAAAGGCTAGGAAGTTGCATGACGATTTAATTAAAAAAATACCAGCAACTAGTGATGTGAGTGAATTTAAGGCCAGCAAAGGTTGGTTTGAGAGATTTAAGAAGCGTAGTGGCATTCATAGTGTGATAAGGCATGGTGAGGCTGCCAGTTCGGACCACAAAGCGGCTGGAAAATATGTGCAGGACTTCAAGGAGTACATAGACAGTGAAGGACTGAAACCTGAACAAGTGTTTAATTGTGACGAAACAGGCCTGTTTTGGAAGAAAATGCCAAGCAGGACGTACATTACTCAGTAGGAAAAGGTACTTCCAGGACATAAGCCTATGAAAGACAGGCTTACTTTGTTGATGTGTGCCAATGCTAGTGGTGATTGCAAAGTGAAGCGTTTATTGGTGTATCACTCTGAAACCCCCAGAGTGCTCAGGAAAAACAATGTCCTCAAGGCTAATTTGTGTGCTGTGGAGGGCAAACAGTAAGGCATGGGTCACTAGGGACTTTTTCTATGACTGGTTACACCATGCATTTGCCCCCGATGTGAAAAATTACCTAATTGAAAAGAAATTAGACATTAAGTGCCTCCTGGTATTAGACAATGCCCCTGGTCATCCTACAGATGTGGCAGAGCGACTGTCTAGGGACATGAGCTTCATTAAGGTGAAGTTTTGCCTCCTAATACCACTCCTCTCCTGCAGCCCATGGACCAGCAGGTTATTTCCAAGTTCAAGAAACTGGACACAAAAGCTATGTTTGAAAGGTGCTTTGTAGTGACCTCAGAAACTCAACTGACTCTAAGAGAGTTTTGGAAAGATCATTTTACCATCCTCAATTGTGTAAACATTATAGGTAAGGCTTGGGAGGAAGTGACTAAGAGGACATTGAACTCTGCTTGGAAAAAACTGTGGCCAGAATGTGTAGACAAAAGTGATTTGGAAGGGTTTGAGGCTAACCCTGAGAATCCTATGCCAGCTGAGGAATCCATTGTGGCATTGGGGAAGTCCTTGGGGTTGGAGGTTAGTGGGGAGGATGTGGAAGAGTTGGTGGTGGAGGACAGTGAAGAACTAACCACTGATGAGCTGCTAGATCATCTTGAACAACAAGAGGGCAGACCTGAGGAAACTGCTTCAGAGGAGGGGAGAGAGAAATTGAAGAAGTTGCCTACTTCTAAGATTAAGGAAATCTGTGCAATGTGGCTTAAAGTGCAAAGCTTTATGGATGATAATCACCCTGACACAGCTACTGCAAGCCGTGTTGGCAACCTGTACACTGACAATGTTGTGAACCACTTTAGGAAAGTCATAAAGGAACGAGAGGTGCAGGCCTCTATGGACAGATATGTTGTGCGACAGAAGTCCAGTGACTCTCAAGCTGGTCCTAGTGGCATTAAAAGAACAAGGGAAGTAACCCCAGAATAAGACTTGCTGCCTCAAGTGCTAATGGAAGGGGATTCCCCTTCTAAACAGTAAGAAGATAATGCTCTCCCCTCCTCCCATCCCATCAATCATCACCAGATCTTCAATAAAGGTAAGTGTCATGTAACTGTGCATGTAATCTTCATTTTGTGTGTATTAAAATTAATATGTCATGTGGTAAAAAAATTTTTTTTTTCAATACTTTTGGGTGTCTTGCACGGATTAATTTGATTTCCATTATTTCTTATGGGGAAAATTAACTTGACTAACGATTATTTTGACTAACGATGAGCTCTCAGGAACGGATTAATATCGCTGGTTGAGGGTCCACTGTATGTATGTATGTATGTATGTATGTATGTATGTATGTATGTATGTATGTATGTATGTATGTATGTATATGTATGTATATGTATGTATATGTATGTATATGTATGTATATATGTAAAGATTACTAAAAAGAATAAGAAGAAGAAAATTGTCAAAGTGGGAAGTCTGAATGTGCGTGGATGTTGTGCAGATGATAAGAAAGAGATGATTGTGGATGTTATGAATGAGAAGAAGCTGGATGTCCTGGCTTTAAGTGAAACAAAGCTGAAGGGGGTGGGAGAGTTTCAGTGGAGAGGAATAAATGGGATTAGGTCAGGGGTTTCAAATAGAGTTAGAGCTAAAGAAGGAGTAGCAATAATGTTGAAGGATAAGCTATGGCAGGAAAAGAGGGACTATAAATGTATAAATTCAAGGATTATGTGGAGTAAAATAAAGATTGGATGTGAAAAGTGGGTTATAATAAGCGTGTATGCACCTGGAGAAGAGAGAAGTGTAGAGGAGAGAGAGAGATTTTGGGAAATGTTGAGTGAATGCGTGGGGAGTTTTGAATCAAGTGTGAGAGTAATGGTGGTTGGGGATTTCAATGCTAAAGTGGGTAAAAATGTTATGGAAGGAGTAGTAGGTAAATTTGGGGTGCCAGGGGTAAATGTAAATGGGGAGCCTTTAATTGAGCTATGTGTAGAAAGAAATTTGGTAATAAGTAATACATATTTTATGAAAAAGAGGATAAATAAATATACAAGGTATGATGTAGCACGTAATGAAAGTAGTTTATTAGATTATGTATTGGTGGATAAAAGGTTGATGGGTAGGCTCCAGGATGTACATGTTTATAGAGGGGCAACTGATATATCGGATCATTATTTAGTTGTAGCTACAGTTAGAGTAAGAGGTAGATGGGAAAAGAGGAAGGTGGCAACAACAAGTAAGAGGGAGGTGAAAGTGTATAAACTAAGGGAGGAGGAAGTTCAGGTGAGATATAAGCGACTATTGGCAGAAAGGTGGGCTAGTGCAAAGATGAGTAGTGGGGGGGCTGAAGAGGGTTGGAATAGTTTTAAAAATGCAGTATTAGAATGTGGGGCAGAAGTTTGTGGTTATAGGAGGGTGGGGGCAGGAGGAAAGAGGAGTGATTGGTGGAATGATGAAGTAAAGGGTGTGATAAAAGAGAAAAAGGTAGCTTATGAGAGGTTTTTACAAAGCAGAAGTGTTATAAGAAGAGCAGAGTATATGGAGAGTAAAAGAAAGGTAAAGAGAGTGGTGAGAGAGTGCAAAAGGAGAGCAGATGATAGAGTGGGAGAGGCACTGTCAAGAAATTTTAATGAAAATAAGAAAAATTTTTGGAGTGAGTTAAACAAGTTAAGAAAGCCTAGGGAAAATATGGATTTGTCAGTTAAAAACAGAGTAGGGGAGTTAGTAGATGGGGAGATGGAGGTATTGGGTAGATGGCGAGAATATTTTGAGGAACTTTTAAATGTTAAGGAAGAAACAGAGGCAGTAATTTCATGCACTGGTCAGGGAGGTATACCATCTTTTAGGAGTGAAGAAGAGCAGAATGTAAGTGTGGGGGAGGTACGTGAGGCATTACGTAAAATGAAAGGGGGTAAAGCAGCTGGAACTGATGGGATCATGACAGAAATGTTAAAAGCAGGGGGGGATATAGTGTTGGAGTGGTTGGTACTTTTGTTTAATAAATGTATGAAAGAGGGGAAGGTACCTAGGGATTGGCAGAGAGCATGTATAGTCCCTTTATATAAAGGGAAAGGGGACAAAAGAGACTGTAAAAATTATAGAGGAATAAGCTTACTGAGTATACCAGGAAAAGTGTATGGTAGGGTTATAATTGAAAGAATTAGAGGTAAGACAGAATGTAGGATTGCGGATGAGCAAGGAGGTTTTAGAGTGGGTAGGGGATGTGTAGATCAGGTGTTTACATTGAAGCATATATGTGAACAGTATTTAGATAAAGATAGGGAAGTTTTTATTGCATTTATGGATTTAGAAAAGGCATATGATAGAGTGGATAGAGGAGCAATGTGGCAGATGTTGCAAGTATATGGAATAGGTGGTAAGTTATTAAATGCTGTAAAGAGTTTTTATGTGGATAGTGAGGCTCAGGTTAGGGTGTGTAGAAGAGAGGGAGACTACTTCCCGGTAAAAGTAGGTCTTAGACAGGGATGTGTAATGTCACCATGGTTGTTTAATATATTTATAGATGGGGTTGTTAAGGAAGTAAATGCTAGGGTGTTTGGGAGAGGTACTGGGAAGATGGACAGAGTATTATGAGCTGTTAAATGTTGATAAGGAAAGGGAGGAAGTGATTTCATGCAGGAGGTAATAACATCCATTAGGAGTAAGGAAGAGTCAGAAGTGAGTGTGGGGGAAGTGCATGAGGCACTGGGTAAAATGATAGGGTGTAAAGCAGCTGGGATTGATGGGATCAAAACAGAAATGCTAAAAGCAGGTGGGGATCTAGTTTTGGAGTGGCTGGTACTTTTGTTCAATAAATTTAAGAAAGAGAAGGTACCTACAGACTGGCAGTAAAGGTAAGCCTTAGACAGGGATGGTTGTTTAAAACAATTAAAGATGGAGTTGTAAAAGAAGTGAATACTAGGGTGTTGGGGAGAAGTGTGGGATTAAAGCATGCAGAATCTAATACAAAGTGGGAGTTGTAACAGTTACTTCTTTGCTTATGACACTGTGCTTTTGGGAGATTCTGAGAAGAAGTTGCAGAGGCTGGTGACAAATTTGGGAGAGTATGAAAAAGAAGTAAATTAAAAGTGAAGATAAGAAATAGTAAGGTGATAATGGTAACAAATTATTTAGGTAATAATGGAAAATTGGATATCAGATTGGAAGGAAGGAGTATGGAGGTAGTGAATGTGTTCAGATATTTGGGAGTGAACTTCTTAGTGGATGGGTCTATGAAAGATGAGGTATACCTTAGAATTGTTGAGGGGATAAAGGTGAGTGGTGCACTGAAGCATCTGTGGATACAAGGAACATTATTCATGGAGCCAAAAAGGGGAACTTGTGAGAATATAGTGGTACCAACACTCTTATATGGGTGTGAAGCGTGTGTTATGAGTTTTGCAGTGAGGAGGAGGCTAGAGGTAGTGAAGATGCCATGTTTGAGGGCAAAATGTGGTGTAAATATTATGCAGAAAACTTGTAGATTGGAGATTAGGAGGTTCGAGGTTACTAAAAGTATTATCCAGAGGGCCGAGGAGGGGTTGTTGTGATGGCTTGGATATTTGGAGAGGATGAAATAAAATAGGATGACGTGGAGGGTGTATAAATCTGTAGTGGAGGGAAGACTGGGTAGGAGTTGCCCAAGGAAATGATGAAAAGAAAGGTTTCAAGGTTTTGTATGTGAGGTGCTTGTTAACTTGACTCACGAAATCGTAATGACACGATTGCAAACAAACCATACCCCGGCCGGGATTGAACCCGCGGTCAGAGTCTCAAAACTCCAGCCCGTCGCGTTAGCCACTAGACCAGCTAGCCACAATAAGATTCGTCCAACTAGGTATATTTCTACACCATAGGAAGGTTAGCACAGGCACCACTGTGACCACAAATGCAAGTTTTTACAGACGAATCTCCAGCTAGCGTGGCCGTGACGAACTCTAGCTCAAGTCCCTTCACTGCCGTCAACATGGCTTCCTATGGTGTAGAAATATACCTAGTTGGACGAATCTTATTGTGGCTAGCTGGTCTAGTGGCTAACGCGACGGGCTGGAGTTTCGAGACTCTCTGACCGCGGGTTCAATCCCGGCCGAGGTATGGTTTGTGTGCTTGTTAAGATAGCAGTGGAGGCAAAGGATCAGTGGACCTGATGAGCTGATAGAGTCTGAACAAGGTAAAATTCTGTGAAGGGATTCAGGAAAACCAGTTAGCCAGACTTGAGACCTGGAGGTGGGAAGTTCAGTGCCTGCACTCTGAAGGAGTGATGGAGACATTTGCTCTTTGGAGGGGCATCTGAACTGCAGTATCTGCGTGCCTCTGGCAAGACACACGTGTATGCATCATCTCTTGATAGTATCTTTTTGGAGAATAATACTGAATAAATAGGGCAAACCCAGTGTTGATAAAACTTTAAAAAACAAAAACATCACAGCAATGTGTTTGAGGGAGGTGGTAAGTATCCTGAATCTCGTATCTCAATATTCCTCACAATACAGTTAGTGTGTCTATGACATTCCCCCTTAATTAAAAAAGCCTCTCCTCACTTAATGACGCAGTTCCATTTCTAAGACCACGTCGGTAAATGAATTCGTCGCTAAATGAGGAACTTACTATAATGGTAGTGGGTTTGTGTCAACCATCTTCGACATTGTTTTAATGTCACCTGTGCACCATTTATAACATTTCTGGCATATTTTAAAATGTTTATACAGTAGTGTACTGTATATTGTAATAAACAGAATAGAGGAAATCAGCTCTAATATACATTATTTAGGCATGCATACTGGTCAGAGAGCCTATCGCAAGTCCAAGTCGTCAGTAAACGAGTACGTTGCTAAGTGAGGAGAGGCTGTATGTGAAATGAGCCAAACCACATGTATTGCTATTTGTCTCAGCTAACATAAGCACTAAAAGACCAGCAATGTGTACTGCTGGTGGTTTCAATGAACATTTTTAACTTCACAATTGAAAAAAATAATAGGAATTAGACATGGAATATATGCTATCCTCTCAAGTTATAACATTGGTATCAATGGTTAATGTGAATCACTCAATGTACATTTGGCTTAACAAACCTTTTGTCCTGTTTTTATGAATATCATCAAGAGGGGGTCAACTATATCATAAATAAATTTAAATTTTTTAACACAACAACTGTCTCCTGCCAAGGCATAGTGACTTACAGAAGAAAACACATTCATCAACATTCACTCAACAGTTGCCATTCCAGAAGAGCACTGACATCCTCCTTCAGAGTGCAGGAACTGCCCTTCTTTCCTCCAGCACCAGTTCCCCTGAATAAGCATTACCCTGCTCACACTTTAACAGCACACTTACTCCTATCTAACACACTCACACAAGCCTGCTGGATGCTCAAGCCTCTAAAACTCAAAACATCTTGTACTTCATCCCTTCAACCATTCCTGGGACAACCCCTTTCCCTTCTACCCCAGATTTATATACCCTCATCAACCTGTGTCCATCCTCTCTGCATGCCCAAACCACCTCAATAACCTCTCTTCGACTCTGAATTACATTCTTGGTCACTCAGTGTCATTTAATTTCTAAGCTTTGAATTCTCTGCATAATATCCACACCACACTGCACTCAAGACATAACATATCTGCCTCAAGCCTTTTTTTTTTCCCCTGCAGCATTCGAAATGCATGTCTCACACCCTTATAAAAATAGTGATACCATTATATTCTGATATATTCCCTTTTTTACCTCCAAAGATAAACTTCTTTCTTTCCATAGATATTTCAACATATGACCCACCTTTTCCTCATCAATTCTATGGTTCACCTTATATTTTACAGACTATCTGCTGATAAGTCCACTCACAAATATTTAAATACATCCACTGTAGTGAAGGCATGCCTCTGGCAAGACAGTGATGGAGTGAGTGACGATGAATCTTCTTTTCCGAGTCACCTTGCTTCGGTGGAAAACGAATGTTAAAAAAAAAAATTCTTCCAAACTCCCTCTCTCCAAACCTGATATCTAATCTATCATTGCCTACACTTTTTTGTTACCCTTATCACCTTGCTCTTTTCTATGCTCACTTTTAATTTCCAGTTTTTATATAGTAAATAAAAGGAATTACTTGAGGAACACTTAGCATTTAGTATTAACTTACTGTATATTAATTGCATTCACTGACATTCGGCATGTCAAATGAATTGTAAAGAGTAAGCAGTTACGTGGCCAACTTTAACAAATCCAGGGTGAGTGTGGACACAAATATTTGAAGGGAACATCTTTTAACTGATTTACTACCATATATCCTAAGGACTGAAAAAAGAGCATTATGTAAAATCTTAAGCCGTGTGCATGGACAGGCTCTGGCTGATAGTGAATGGATGAAACAATAATACGTAGTTGCTAACCTCCTAGCTTCTCCCAGGGTCGCTTCCTCTTCTCTGGCTGTTCTCCTTCCTGCAACTGCGTCTCATTATCACACACTGCAGCCTGAAATTTATATTTCTTTAATAATGGAGGGATGAGAGGAGGGTAAGAAAATATAAGATACATGGGATGGAGATTAGAATTAAGGAAAAGTAGTGAAGGAAGGGGGGAAGATCTATATCCCCATAGTTAATGACTAAAGGGATTATCAGGAAGCTAAGAATTAACACGAAATCTTCGCTAGCCTGATAGGAAGTAAGCATCAAGTCTACTGCTGAGTGATCTGTCAGATGAAATGGATACAAAAAATATTAGGCTCAGGAGTGGGCTCCAAAATATGAGGGTTCCTACACAAGCAAAATTTATCAGGATACTGCTTTGAGGATGATGTGGACACCTCATAAGAAGAGGACCTGCAACCAGGAATGACAAATAGACTGACCTACCTGGAAGCAGCTTATTCCACTGTTAAGAAGTCCCAGTAGCCCCAACAAATCAGCTTGCATGGCTACTATCTGCTACTTGTTAATGGCTAAGGAGATCACTGACCCTTGATAACAGCCTTAGGCAAGGTTTGAGGCTGTGCCCCAGGACAAGTGCATTTTATCATAATACAGCCTCAAAAGTTTGCCAAATATTTGATAAAAGCACACTAACTTTTTTAAGTGAGACAAGCTCAACTCTGAAAGCTTCGAGGAAATGAAGTGTGCTAAGCTGCAAACAAACAGGTAGGCCATGAAGTAGGAAAAAACCTTCCTACAACCTTACCTGAAACAGAAGCTACAAAAAACAGCACTGTATATAAGCCAAGGTGCAAGTGAGTGAAGAGAGGTCAGGATAGATACAAGCAGCAGTCAGATCATGTTAGGCTCAGTGGAAACAAAGTCTCGTGACAGCCATGTCACTATCTGGGGCAAAGTGTGGTCTAGAATTATGTGGGCCAAAATATTAAGAGCCTTTGCAACTATTTGTTCAATAGTGTTGGAAACTGCAATCAGTGAAGCTTTCATTCACTGTCATCTTGTTTATCTCAGGCTTAGTGAAAACTACTTGGGACTTATTCCAATTCACCAGGTGGCCTTCTTCTTGTGGAGTACAGACATTGCTCTGATCGTTAGTATTGGTTATATATTTGTAGATGCTCGTTCTGATGGACAGGTTCCTTACACTTTCTCTTATGTACTTTTAACTGCAGTGTCAGTATGGGATAGTGTAGATCCCAACAGTGGAAGCTGGGGAGAGATGAAGTCATTTTCTGATGAGGTTCTTGATGAATGTGTCACAACTGCTGAACCATTATGACAGAATTATGGAGGCATTGGAAGACCGACAAAAATGCAGATATGATTTACACAGATTTTGCAAAGGGGTTTGACAAATGTGATCATGGAGTGATAGCGCACAAAATGAGGGCCATGGGCATTACAGGGGAAGGTAGGCAGATAGATTTTCAGGTTCCTAACACAGAACACAAAAAGTAGTAGCGAACAGGGAGAGATCCAGCATCAGCGAGGTTAAAAGCTCAGTGCCCCAAGGCACTGTCCTGGCACCTCTGCTGTTTCTCATCCTCATTGCAGACATAGATAAAAACACCCGGCACACTTTTGTACCATCATTTGCAGATGACACTAAAATAGGCATGAAAGTCACTACAGTAGAGGACACTGAAAAAGCACAGGAAGACATAAGCAGGGTTTTCCAGTGGGCATTGGAGAACAACATGACGTTCAATGGTGATAAGTTCCAGCTGCTTAGGTATGGAAAGAATGAAGAACTCAAAAGGAACACTATATACAAAACTCAAGAGGGTTACCAAATAGAACAAAAGGAACACGTAAAAGACCTGGGAATAATTATGTCAGCTGACCTTTCTTTTAAAGACCATAACAAGACAAAGATCAAGAGAGCCAGGAAGATGACGGGGTGGGTATTGACAACTTTCAAAACAAGGGAAATAATGCTGATGGTGACACTCTTCAAATTGCTAGTGCTCCCTCATTTAGAATACTGCTCAGTGTTGATGGCCCCGTTCAAAGCAGGAGAAATATCAGACCTGGAACAAATACAGAGATCGTTTACGGCTCGCACTGAAACAATAAAACACCTAAATTACTGGGAGCGCCTTCAAGTCTTGAACATGTACTCATTAGAGTGGAGGAGAGATACATGATAATGTATACCAGGAAAGTACTTGAGGGCCTGGTCTCAAATCTGAACACTGCTATAACAACATAATGGAGTGAGAGATATGGTAGGAAGTGTAAAATAAATCCAGTGAGGAGCAGGGGTGTGGTGGAGACAATAAGGGAACACTGTATCAACATCCGGGGTCCCAGACTAGTCAACATCTTACCAGAAGATATCTGAAACACAGTTGGAACAAGTGCAGAAGCTTTCAAGAGGAAACTGGACACGTATCTTCACCAGGTGCCAGATCAACCAGGCTGTGATGGATATGCGGGGCAGCGGGCCTCCAGCAGCAACAGCCTGGCTGACCAGGTGAGCACCAGACGAGCCTGGCCCATGGCTGGGCTCTGAGAGTAGTCAAACTCTTGAAGCTCTTCAAAGGTATATCAAAGGTAAGGTAAGGTGGTGGCCTGCAGAGGACATCAAGGAAGAGAAATCTCACTCTTCACACTCGAACTCCAGAATAAACTGATAGTGAGCTCAACTGAGTTGATCTTATTGAAGTTGTAACTAAGTCACAGTGTTTGGAACAATATTCGGAATCCTTCTGTTTTGAGATTATACTTAAATATATTCAATAGCACAGTAATAAGGGGATCCTAACTATCTATGGCAACTGCCTTAGTGCTGTGCTAGTCAACATATTTAAGAATAATTTAAAAACAAAGATTCTGAGTCATTATTGGCTACACCTTAGCTTTGTTACAACACAATGACTACATCTGGGTTTTCTACCCTAGATATAAAAACATTAATGACCTCCTTGACATGATCAACTGGTGGAGCTGAACCTATTGAGAGTGAAGGCAGGCTTTCCTTCCTTGATATCCTCCTCTGCAGGATACTGGGCAGATACTCTGACCTTCAAAACAGAAACAAAGCCCACTAACAAGGATGACCTGACACATACCAAAAGTGGAGGAGAAATAAGCTTTCTAGGAGCTCTCACCATTTCCAGTTTTGAATTTCTCTATGTCCCAGGAATGCTCTCAATCATAAGCCTTCACACAACTCCCTTTTCCATTCATTTTATCCAGGAGGCAGACACTGGGCTTAATCTATCCTACATGCACTCCCACTAAGTTTGGTCAGGGCTAAGTGGGAGCAATGATGTGGTCAATAACATAATCTGTGCTCTCACCAAGAGCAACATCAAAGTGGCTTAAAAGTCACCACATCAATTAGGGACCTAATCAAGAAATGACCCTCCACCACCTCCCCATTCCCACAGTGGGATATACACAATCCCATACTAATACGCCTACCATACAAACAACTCACCTACCATTCAAACAGAACTCACCTACTATACAAACAGAACTCACCTACTATACAAACACAACTCATCTACCATACAAACAACTCACTTAGCATACAAACAACTCACCTACCATACAAACTTTACTCACCTACCATACAAACATAACTTGCCTACTTTACAAACATAACTCACCTAACATACAAACATAACTCACCTACCATATAAATATAACAACATAACATATGACCTCTTTTGTAATAATGAACCACTTACTTTCCTCACTCTAGCTATATTATATGATTGCCTTTCTATTAATTATATCATTAATTATCCCTTCTATTAACTATAATATTGGTCATCCCATCTTGGAAATACATTATCGGTAATCTTGTGTATTAACTATATTATTGGTCATCCCTTCTGTTACTATAATATTCGTCATCCCGTCTTTGGAATATATTATTGGTTATCTTGTGTATTAACTATATTATTGGTCATCCCTTCTATTAACTATAATATTAGTCATCCAGTCTTTGGAATATATTATCGGTAATCTTGTGTATTAACTATATTATTGGTCATCCCTTCTATTAACTATAGTATTAGTCATCCTGTCTTTGGAATATATTATAGGTAATCTTCTGTATTAACTATATTATTGGTCATCCCTTCTATTACTATAATATTAGACATCCCGTTTTTGGAATATATTATCGGTAATCTCGTGTATCAAGTATATTATTGGACGTCCTGTGTGCAAAATATACTGTTGGTCATCAAGTGCATTAGCAATATATTTGGTCAACCCATCTATTTTAGGAAAGTACTCAGTGTTTCTTGAGATTTCTACTTGAGTTTTTCCTGAAGCAACAATCGTTTCTTCAATGGCAAAAGTGGAAGGAAGAAAAGACGATTTCTTCGCTAAGACTGCTGACGGACAAGAAGCTGACAGTGAGACTCAGCTTCTTATGAAGGACTCACTCGAGATGTCAAATGATATAGCCAGCTATGTCAGTGCAAACTTCAAGAGACCTTGCTCCACATCACCTCTCACCTCACCTTCCAAAAAGCCAAAATTGGATGTGACTCTCCTCCAGGACAAGAGTACTGAACTTGCAGAGAATTTCTGCCCCCCAGACAGTGAGACAAAAACAGGTGGATCCACCAGCGACACTGTCATCCCTGTATTATCCTGGAGCAGCCTGGATATCAAGAAAAGACTTGGAAGAGGGGGATGTGGAGAGACTTCCAAAGCTATCTTAAAACAAAAAGATGGTTCCACAACCACCGTCGTCGTCAAGGAGTTCTTCGGTGACATTTATGTGGAAGAAGCTGTGAAGGAAGCCAGAGCTCTCCTGAAAGTTGATGGTGCTGGTGGAGTTCCCAAACTTTATGGAATAATTTACGAACCTTTGGCTATCGTGATGTCATATTGCACAGGGATAACTTTCTCAAAATTTATATTGAAGAATTCTTTGGAAGATTGCCTGAAGGCATATAAAGCAGCTAAGGAAGCACTAAAAGATTTCCATAAGACCGATTTTGCCCATAATGACATAACAGAATCAAATATCATGATTAGAAAGAAAGGGCAAAATTACATAGCACAGGTAGTAGGTTGGTAGACAGCAACCACCCAGGGAAGTACTACCGTCCTGCCAGATGACTGTGAAACAAAAACCTGTAACTGTTTTGCATGATGGTAGGATTGCTGGTTTCTTTTTCTGTCTCATAAACACGCTAAGATAACAGGGATATCTTGCTACTCCTACTTACACTTTGGTCACACTTCACAGACACGCACATGCATATATATATATACATACATCTAGGTTTTTCTCCTTTTTCTAAATAGCTCTTGTTCTTTTTATTTCTTCTATTGTCCATGGGGAAGTGGAAAAGAATCTTTCCTCCGTAAGCCATGCGTGTCGTATGAGGCGACTAAAATGCCGGGAGCAATGGGCTAGTAACCCCTTCTCCTGTATACAATTACTAAAAAAGAGAAGAAGAAAAACTTTATAAAACTGGGTTGCTTAAATGTGCGTGGATGTAGTGCGGATGACAAGAAACAGATGATTGCTGATGTTATGAATGAAAAGAAGTTGGATGTCCTGGCCCTAAGCGAAACAAAGCTGAAGGGGGTAGGAGAGTTTCAGTGGGGGGAAATAAATGGGATTAAATCTGGAGTATCTGAGAGAGTTAGAGCAAAGGAAGGGGTAGCAGTAATGTTAAATGATCAGTTATGGAAGGAGAAAAGAGAATATGAATGTGTAAATTCAAGAATTATGTGGATTAAAGTAAAGGTTGGATGCGAGAAGTGGGTCATAATAAGCGTGTATGCACCTGGAGAAGAGAGGAATGCAGAGGAGAGAGAGAGATTTTGGGAGATGTTAAGTGAATGTATAGGAGCCTTTGAACCAAGTGAGAGAGTAATTGTGGTAGGGGACTTGAATGCTAAAGTAGGAGAAACTTTTAGAGAGGGTGTGGTAGGTAAGTTTGGGGTGCCAGGTGTAAATGATAATGGGAGCCCTTTGATTGAACTTTGTATAGAAAGGGGTTTAGTTATAGGTAATACATATTTTAAGAAAAAGAGGATAAATAAGTATACACGATATGATGTAGGGCGAAATGACAGTAGTTTGTTGGATTATGTATTGGTAGATAAAAGACTGTTGAGTAGACTTCAGGATGTACATGTTTATAGAGGGGCCACAGATATATCAGATCACTTTCTAGTTGTAGCTACACTGAGAGTAAAAGGTAGATGGGATACAAGGAGAATAGAAGCATCAGGGAAGAGAGAGGTGAAGGTTTATAAACTAAAAGAGGAGGCAGTTAGGGTAAGATATAAACAGCTATTGGAGGATAGATGGGCTAATGAGAGCATAGGCAATGGGGTCGAAGAGGTATGGGGTAGGTTTAAAAATGTAGTGTTAGAGTGTTCAGCAGAAGTTTGTGGTTACAGGAAAGTGGGTGCAGGAGGGAAGAGGAGCGATTGGTGGAATGATGATGTAAAGAGAGTAGTAAGGGAGAAAAAGTTAGCATATGAGAAGTTTTTACAAAGTAGAAGTGATGCAAGGAGGGAAGAGTATATGGAGAAAAAGAGAGAAGTTAAGAGAGTGGTGAAGCAATGTAAAAAGAGAGCAAATGAGAGAGTGGGTGAGATGTTATCAACAAATTTTGTTGAAAATAAGAAAAAGTTTTGGAGTGAGATTAACAAGTTAAGAAAGCCTAGAGAACAAATGGATTTGTCAGTTAAAAATAGGAGAGGAGAGTTATTAAATGGAGAGTTAGAGGTATTGGGAAGATGGAAGGAATATTTTGAGGAATTGTTAAATGTTGATGAAGATAGGGAAGCTGTGATTTCGTGTATAGGGCAAGGAGGAATAACATCTTGTAGGAGTGAGGAAGAGCCAGTTGTGAGTGTGGGGGAAGTTCGTGAGGCAGTAGGTAAAATGAAAGGGGGTAAGGCAGCCGGGATTGATGGGATAAAGATAGAAATGTTAAAAGCAGGTGGGGATATAGTTTTGGAGTGGTTGGTGCAATTATTTAATAAATGTATGGAAGAGGGTAAGGTACCTAGGGATTGGCAGAGAGCATGCATAGTTCCTTTGTATAAAGGCAAAGGGGATAAAAGAGAGTGCAAAAATTATAGGGGGATAAGTCTGTTGAGTGTACCTGGTAAAGTGTATGGTAGAGTTATAATTGAAAGAATTAAGAGTAAGACGGAGAATAGGATAGCAGATGAACAAGGAGGCTTTAGGAAAGGTAGGGGGTGTGTGGACCAGGTGTTTACAGTGAAACATATAAGTGAACAGTATTTAGATAAGGCTAAAGAGGTCTTTGTGGCATTTATGGATTTGGAAAAGGCGTATGACAGGGTGGATAGGGGGGCAATGTGGCAGATGTTGCAAGTGTATGGTGTAGGAGGTAGGTTACTGAAAGCAGTGAAGAGTTTTTATGAGGATAGTGAGGCTCAAGTTTGAGTATGTAGGAAAGAGGGAAATTTTTTCCCAGTAAAAGTAGGCCTTAGACAAGGATGTGTGATGTCACCGTGGTTGTTTAATATATTTATAGATGGGGTTGTAAGAGAAGTAAATGCGAGGGTCTTGGCAAGAGGCGTGGAGTTAAAAGATAAAGAATCACACACAAAGTGGGAGTTGTCACAGCTGCTCTTTGCTGATGACACTGTGCTCTTGGGAGATTCTGAAGGGAAGTTGCAGAGATTGGTGGATGAATTTGGTAGGGTGTGCAAAAGAAGAAAATTAAAGGTGAATACAGGAAAGAGTAAGGTTATGAGGATAACAAAAAGATTAGGTGATGAAAGATTGAATATCAGATTGGAGGGAGAGAGTATGGAGGAGGTGAACGTATTCAGATATTTGGGAGTGGACGTGTCAGCGGATGGGTCTATGAAAGATGAGGTGAATCATAGAATTGATGAGGGAAAAAGAGTGAGTGGTGCACTTAGGAGTCTGTGGAGACAAAGAACTTTGTCCTTGGAGGCAAAGAGGGGAATGTATGAGAGTATAGTTTTACCAACGCTCTTATATGGGTGTGAAGCGTGGGTGATGAATGTTGCAGCGAGGAGAAGGCTGGAGGCAGTGGAGATGTCATGTCTGAGGGCAATGTGTGGTGTGAATATAATGCAGAGAATTCGTAGTTTGGAAGTTAGGAGGAGGTGCGGGATTACCAAAACTGTTGTCCAGAGGGCTGAGGAAGGGTTGTTGAGGTGGTTCGGACATGTAGAGAGAATGGAGCGAAACAGAATGACTTCAAGAGTGTATCAGTCTGTAGTGGAAGGAAGGCGGGGTAGGGGTCGGCCTAGGAAGGGTTGGAGGGAGCGCGTAAAGGAGGTTTTGTGTGCGAGGGGCTTGGACTTCCAGCAGGCATGCGTGAGCGTGTTTGATAGGAGTGAATGGAGACAAATGGTTTTTAATACTTGACGTGCTGTTGGAGTGTGAGCAAAGTAACATTTATGAAGGGATTCAGGGAAACCGGCAGGCCGGACTTGAGTCCTGGAGATGGGAAGTACAGTGCCTGCACTCTGAAGGAGGGGTGTTAATGTTGCAGTTTAAAAACTGTAGTGTAAAGCACCCTTCTGGCAAGACAGTGATGGAGTGAATGATGGTGAAAGTTTTTCTTTTTCGGGCCACCCTGCCTTGGTGGGAATCGGCCGGTGTGATAATAAATAAAAAATAAATCTTATAGACCTGGGTAGTGCAGTAGACAAGACACAGAAACCCAAGCTTTACAAGAAAAAGAAAGAAAATGATAAAAAGTATTTGAAGGAAATACGCGGATTCATCCTGCAAGACAAGAAGGTGACTTATTGGTGAGTTACAAAACCTAGGATCAAGTTCCACCGTTTCCTGCGGTCACCATTCCTTGAGACCACCGTTCCCTGTGGCCACAGTTGCCTGCGATTACCGTTCCCTGCGATCGTTTCCTGTGACCACTGTTGCCTGCAACCACCGTTTTTTGACACCATCATTTCCGGAGACTAATCACTCACACCGGTAATGAGTTTAGATGCTTGAGTGTACTGAGGATATCAGACAGAGTCAAGCCTCCACCATTCTTCAGACCACCCTTCACTAAGCCCATTGTTCCTCAAGTTTTATTAGTTCAATATCTTTGTTATGTACCCCATACCCAACTCACGAGTGTCAGTGAAAAGATTACAGAAGTACATAATGGGTGCAGGGACTGTGTTGAAAGGCTTTGATAACTGAAGAAGTTACAATAGTAATGAACTAATTACATGTTCATATCTACAGTACAGTGCCTGCACTCTGAAGGAGGGGTGTTAATGTTGCAGTTTAAAAACTGTAGTGTAAAGCACCCTTCTGGCAAGACAGTGATGGAGTGAATGATGGTGAAAGTTTTTCTTTTTCGGGCCACCCTGCCTTGGTGGGAATCGGCCGGTGTGATAATAAATAAAAAAAAATATCTAATCACAATCGCAGTGAGTTATACATACAGACATGAATTGGATCACCATCCCTTGACCCCACCATTCAAGGATCACACATTTCCTTGACCCCACCATTCAGGGGTCACACATTTCTTTGACCCCACCATTCATGGATCACACATTTCTTTGACCCCACCATTCATGGATCACACATTTCTTTGACCCCACCATTCATGGATCACACATTTCTTTGACCCCACCATTCATGGATCACACATTTCTTTGACCCCATCATTCATGGATCACACATTTCTCTGACCCCACCGTTCAAGGAGAATACCTGGAGAGGGTTTTGGGGGTCAACGCCCTCGCGGCCCGGTCTGTAACCAGGCTCGGGACTATGAAATTAAAATTGCTAGGGATTCGAAAACTAACCCAAAAAGTTTTTTCCAGGTTTATAGAACAAAAGTTAGAGATAAGATAGGCCCCCTTAAAAATAACTCTGGGCATCTCACTGACAAGGAGAATGAAATGTGCTCTATTCTTAATAATTACTTTATCTCGGTTTTCACTCAGGAAGACACTGACAATATCCTAGTAATTAATTTTTATAGTGGGCTTGAAGATGATAAATTATGCAGTATCACAATCACTAGCGAAATGGTTATCAAACAGATAGACTGGTTAAAGCAAAATAAATCCCCGGGCCCTGATGAACTTTTTTCAAGGATTCTTAAAGAGTGTAAAGTGGAACTCTGTGAACCTTTAACTAATATTTTTAATTTATCTCTTCAAACAGGTGTAGTGCCTAATATGTGGAAGATGGCTAATGTAATTCCTATTTTTAAAGCAGGGGACAAGTCGTTACCGTCAAATTACCGCCCAATAAGCCTAACCTCAATTGTAGGCAAATTACTAGAGTCAATTATAGCTGATAATATAAGAAGCCATCTCGATAGGCATAATTTGATTAATGATACTCAACATGGTTTCACCAGGGGCCGTTCCTGCCTGACTGATTTATTGACCTTCTTCAGCAAAGCTTTTGAGGCCGTTGATCAGGATAAGGAATTCGATATTGTTTATTTGGATTTTGGTAAGGCTTTTGATAGAGTACCACATCAGAGACTTTTGAAGAAAGTGGCTGCTCATGGCATTGGGGGAAAAATGCTGTCATGGATCGAGTCATGGCTCACTAATAGGAAGCAGAGAGTGTGCATAAATGGGGTTAAATCTGAGTGGGGATCTGTAACAAGTGGCATTCCGCAGGGATTAATTAGTTTTAGGCCCATTGTTGTTTATTATATATATATATAAACGACCTTGACGAGGGAATTACCAGTGACATAAGCAAATTTGCTGATGACACGAAGATAGGTAGGATAATCGATTCAGACGTTGATGTCTCACAACTTCAGGAGGATTTAGAAAAACTCAATTCGTGGCCAGAAAAGTGGCAGATGCAGTTCAATGTAGATAAATGTAAAGTTCTAAAGCTCGGAAATGTCCATAACCCTAGCACCTACCAGCTTAATAATGTTGAACTTAGCCGTATAGAATGCGAGAAGGATTTGGGGTAAGCAGCAACCTTAAACCAAGACAGCAGTGCCTAAGCGTGCGTAATAAGGCAAATAGATTGCTGGGATATATATCAAGAAGTGTAAGCAACAGAAGTCCAGCGGTTATACTTCAGCTTTATACATCTTTAGTAAGGCCTCACCTAGATTATGCAGCTCAGTTCTGGTCTCCATATTACAGAATGGACATAAATTCGTTAGAAAACATTCAGCGTAGAATGACTAAATTAATACATAGCATTAGAAATCTTCCTTATGAAGAAAGATTGAAGACCCTTAAATTACATTCACTTGTTAGACGAAGAATGAGGGGAGACATGATCGAAGTGTATAAGTGGAAGATGGGGATTAATAAAGGGGATATTAGCAAGGTCTTGAGGATCTCTCTCCAGGAGAGAACCCGCAGTAATGGATTCAAATTGGGTAAGTTTAGATTTAGAAGGGATGTAGGAAAGTATTGGTTTGGAAATAGGGTAGTTGATGAGTGGAACAGTCTACCTAGTTGGGTTATTGAGGCTAAAACCTTGGGTAGTTTCAAATATAGGTTGGATAAATACATGAGTGAGAGGGGTTGGATTTGAGTGGGAGTTGCATATGAGAGTGGATACAGTTATCAGAGCTTATTTCTTGGGTGGCATTGAAAACTGGGTTGGGCAAATGTTTTGTTAGTGGGATGGATTGTAATGGACCTGCCAACTATGGGCCAACAGGCCTGCTGCAGTGTTCCTCCTTTCTTATGTTCTTATGTAATACTGCAACAAGAAGTAAGTGGGAGAAAGAGGAAGAAACCTGAGTATCACAAAGCAGGGACAATCAGCACAATGTCTGTGCAACCCATCAGAACACATGCCATCTGATGATCAAATGGAATAGGGGTTAAGTAATTTTCAATAAATCCAAGCTAAACAGACGGTGGTGCTTGAAAACTTCACTGACTGCAATTTCTAATACTACTGAACAAATAATGGAAAGTTACTATAGCTAGAATACTTTGGCAATCATGATTCTAGACCACATTTCACCCTATCCACACTGTGACATAGCTGTCAAGTGATCTACTTACGTTGAGATTGACTTAGCTGGTGCTCATACCTAACCTTCCTTCACTACATGCACCTTATCTTCATGTACTATGTCACAGGAGTGAACAAGGTTCCAGAAGACAAACATTGCCTAAAAATGTCTTGACAATTGTGCACATCAATTTCTTACCATGTTGGAACCGTATAGCAAAACCTTGATTCAACGAACCCCAATCTAACAGATTTAGGATTTAGTTGATAAAAGCAGTGATTAGACAATGTCCAGAAACAAGGGACCAAGCCCATTAACCCTTTCAGGGTCCAGAGGCCAAATTTCTAAGTGTGCACCAGTGTCCAAGAATTTTCAAAAAATAATTTTGTTATTTTTTCTTATGAAATGGTAGAGAATCTTTTTCTGAAGGTAATAAAACAAAAAGTACAAAATTTGGTGGAAAACTGACGAAATTATGCTCTTGTGAATTTTGATGTGGCAGCGATATTTACGCATCGGCGATTTTGCTGACTTTGACTCCCATTTTAGGCCAATTACATTATTCCAGTTGACCAAATTCTTAGTTATTTCAGTAGTATTACTTCTATTCTATCAATTGAGCACAAGAAATCGCCAAATCAACTGTTTCAACTACAAAATAATGTGATCGGAAATTGGTAATTTGGCCAATTTAATGCAAAGTTCAAAATATTCCAATTTCAAAATAGGGTCCAGAATAAACAATGCAGGCATTCCTGGCACTAAACTAACATTTCCTCTGTTCATTAGTTATGTTTTCAGGCTTTACAAGTGAATTCCATTTTAATTTCTTATTCACATAATGAATTTTTATTCAAACCAAAAAATAGAAGATTTACTGTTATGCAATATAGTAATAATTGTATAAATAATATCATCACATTTGTGAACGTATATTAGACCCACCCGCTGGCGTGTATTAGATGTGTGAGGTCATTTGTTTACTCTTGAACATCGACAAAAATTTAACATTTTCACTACTTTGAGCTCAATTTCAAGCCTTTTCCATTACTAAAACCAATCAAAATTATCTCTATTTCTGTAATATATCTTCCATTCTATCAAATGAGACCAAGAAATCGCAAATAGAACCATAAAGAGCATACAAAAAACCACTGCAAAGTCGCTGTTTTAATAGAAAATTATGGTCTAATTTTTTTTCTCTCTCATTTTGCACTGTGTGCTGCAGGATTTGTTTTATGTGGTGCACACATACCACGTAGATGTATTCTCTCATATCTAGGCCCAAATTTACTTCTCACAGCTTATCAGAGTGAGCTGAGCTCATGGCGTAGATCTACGGTTTGGACCCTCAACGTAAAGCTGTAGATCTACGGCATGGACCCTGAAAGCTTTAAATTCAAAACTGTCCACTGTTATTACAGTTTGTTGAGTGAATTGATTTTGCATTTAATGGGAGAAGTCCGATAAATCCAGACAATCATGGATTTTGTGGACAATTGGCATTAATGGACAACCCCCTCTCCCCTATTTGATCAATGAATCAAGGCTTCACCTTATTACTTCTGTACCACATTAAGTAATTTCTCACCTCACTACCATCTTCCATGTTTACATCCTGAGGTTGAGCATCAAGATTCTGCTCATAAAAGTCATCCATGGGGGGTTCAACTTGGGGTACTGATTCATCCGCTGGTGCTGAAGAACGCCAGTTGCTACGGCCACGACCTAATGAAACAACATTATTATTAAATTAGGAGGAATGTAGAATTACACCAATAAATTATTGGATGATTTTTTAACATACCAACCATCTCCCACCAAGGTAGGGTTACACAAAACAAGAAGAAACACTTTCACTATCACTAATTTAATCACTGACTCTGAAAGAAGTGTTCCGACATCACAGTTCACATGACCCTCCAAACTGGTATGTGCCCATCCCTACTTCAGAGGGGTGGGCACAGTGCCCACCTCCAGGACTCAAGCCCAGCTAATCAATTTTTCCCTGAACCCCCCTCAGAAATATTACCTAGCTTGCACTCCAACAACATGTCAAGTCAGAAAATATTAAAAAATTATGTTCAAAAAGGCATTTTACCTACCAACTGTGAAAATACAATTCTGAACAAACAGTCAAAAAATTACTAAAAGCTAAACTAAACAATATATTGTTTCCAGAGTTCATCGACTAATTAAACAAAACTAACACAAAGCCAACAGAAGAAAAGCAATTCTGATGCTCTGATAATACATATGAATACAGTGGACCCCCGCTTAACGATCACTTCCCAATGCGACCAATTATGTAAGTGTATTTATGTAAGTGCGTTTGTACGTGTATGTTTGGGGGTCTGAAATGGACTAATCTACTTCACAATATTCCTTATGGGAACAAATTCGGTCAGTACTGGCACCTGAACATACTTCTGGAATGAAAAAATATCGTTAACCGGGGGTCCACTGTACTTGAAAATGAAAATGCTTATTTCCTTGCAAAGTTTACATATTATAAAATATTAAGTACAAAGAAGGCCACTAGCATGCCTAGGCATGCACGAAGATATTATTACACTCATCTAAAATAATATAAGTGAAGATAAATTATCACCACCACAAAAGCAAGAAAGCTGTCACTGAACCTTTGAAACAATGTATAGAAATATAAGATAATAAGAGCAGCACTGTAGCAGGCCTACTGGCCCATGCAAGCAGGTCCCACTTATTTTTTGAAGCTACCTAATGATATTGCTTCAATGGTGCTAATCAGCAGTTTGTTCTGCTCATTAATGACTAAACTGTTAAACCAGAGCTTTAACCCTTAAACTGTCCAAGCGTAGATCTACGTTCACGTGTTTAGCGCTCCTACCTTGATTTTCCCCATTTGAAAACGTGTAAAAAAAAGAAACGTAGATCTACATTCGGAGCCCCCCGCACGTGGATGTAGATCTATATTTGGACAGTTTAAGGGTTAATATATCCTTTCAAAATCTAAATTTGCCCAAATTGAATCTAACGATGGGAGTCCTGTCTTGGTTATGTAATTTCAACATGTTATTTATATCCCCTTTATTTATGACTCACGAAATCCTAACAACATGATTGCAAACAAACCATAGAATGGGTAGGGTTTGAATCCATGCCAGTGAGTTCTAAAACTCCAGTATGTAAGCCACTGGGCCAGCTGGCTACAGTAAGATTCATCCAACTAGGTATATTTCTATACACCGAAGGGAGGTTAGCATGGGCACCACGGTGGCCACAAATGCATGCATTTACAGATAAATCTCCCACCAGCATGACCATGGTGAACTCTAGCTCAATTCCCCTCAAAGCCACCAGTGACTTACACACAGGCTTGGAGTTTCAGGACTCACTCACGGGTTCAAACCCCCCACCCATTCTGTGGCTTGTTTGCAACTGTGTTCCTACGATTTCATGAGTCATTATGGCAGTTTTGAGGGGACCTGAGCTAGAGTTTGCCACAGTCACACTGATGAGAGATTCATAAGAACATAAGAAAGAAGGAGCACTGCAGCAGGCCAACTGGCCCATGCGAGGCAGGTTCAAGTCTCCCACTGGCTTAACAAAATGATCCAACCTAGTCAGGTCAGGTCACATTCACTTAAGGAAGGAGCATGGCATCAGATCCATTAACACAAGCTAGTAAGGTCCAACTCACACCCATCCATACCCACTCATGTGCAATGGTACCTTGACTTACAAGTGCCCCAACTTACGAGTTTTGTGAGTTGATAGCCGTCGCTCGGTCACTTTTTTTTGTTTTGAGTTGCGAGCAAAAATCCGAGTTACAAGTGAGCTTCAGATACTCTGCCACTAATTGGCGCAGCAAATGCTACAACATCCGTCCAGCATCCCGCATCTCACTAGTTCAGTGCACGTGGTTACCTTGCCGTGGAAGCATCTCTCGTGTTGTGCTTTTTGTGCAGTTATTTTGCCAAATTTCTTTTTTCTAACCATGGGTCCTAAGAAAGTAAGTGCAAAGGACAGTGCTGAGAAGAAAAGGATGATGATGTCCATTGAATTAAAGCATGAAATCAAAGAAAAACATGAGTGAGGTGTGCATGTAGTCTACTTGGCGAGGCAGTACGAGAGTAGTACTTCTACGATATGTACCATACTAAAGCAGAGGAAGTCAATAAAGGCTATAACACCAGCCAATGGCGTTAAAATAATTTCTAAGCTGCAGACCTCTGTCCATGAAAAGATGGAAAAGCTGCTGATGATGTGGTTGACGGAGAAGCAGCTCGCAGGAGATGTCTCTGCGAGAAGGCACTAGGCATTTACGCTGATTTGCTGCAGCAGACCCCAGGCACTTCAACGGACGAGGCATCGGAAGAGTTGCTTAAAGCCAGTCAGGGTTGAGTTGACAATTTTAAAAGGAGGACCAGCATTCACTCTGTCATCAGACATGGTGAGGCAGCAAGCTCGGATGTAAAATAAGCTGAAGATTACCTCAAAACTTATGCAGAAGTGATAGTCTTCAACTGTGACGAGGCAGGGCTCTTCTGGAAGATGCCAAGGAGGACTTACATAAATGCAGAGATGATGATGATAGGCCACAAACCCATGAAGGATAGGTTAACCCTCGCACTGTGCGCCAATGTGAGTGGCGACTGCAAAATCAAGCCGCTGCTCGTATATCATTCAGAAAACCCCAGAGCCTTTAAGTAGCAAAGGAAGGGGTAGCAGTAATGTTAAATGATCAGTTATGGAAGGAGAAAAGAGAATATGAATGTGTAAATTCAAGAATTATGTGGATTAAAGTAAAGGTTGGATGCGAGAAGTGGGTCATAATAAGCGTGTATGCACCTGGAGAAGAGAGGAATGCAGAGGAGAGAGAGAGATTTTAGGAGATGTTAAGTGAATGTATAGGAGCCTTTGAACCAAGTGAGAGAGTAATTGTGGTAGGGGACCTGAATGCTAAAGTAGGAGAAACTTTTAGAGAGGGTGTGGTAGGTAAGTTTGGGGTGCCAGGTGTAAATGATAATGGGAGCCCTTTGATTGAACTTTGTATAGAAAGGGGTTTAGTTATAGGTAATACATATTTTAAGAAAAAGAGGATAAATAAGTATACAAGATATGATGTAGGGCGAAATGACAGTAGTTTGTTGGATTATGTATTGGTAGATAAAAGACTGTTGAGTAGACTTCAGGATGTACATGTTTATAGAGGGGCCACAGGTATATCAGATCACTTTCTAGTTGTAGCTACACTGAGAGTAAAAGGTAGATGGGATACAAGGAGAATAGAAGCATCAGGGAAGAGAGAGGTGAAGGTTTATAAACTAAAAGAGGAGGCAGTTAGGGTAAGATATAAACAGCTATTGGAGGATAGATGGGCTAATGAGAGCATAGGCAATGGGGTCGAAGAGGTATGGGGTAGGTTTAAAAATGTAGTGTTAGTGTTCAGCAGAAGTTTGTGGTTACAGGAAAGTGGGTGCAGGAGGGAAGAGGAGCGATTGGTGGAATGATGATGTAAAGATGTAAAGATGTAAAGGGAGAAAAAGTTAGCATATGAGAAGTTTTTACAAAGTAGATGTGATGCAAGGAGGGAAGAGTATATGGAGAAAAAGAGAGAGGTTAAGAGAGTGGTGAAGCAATGTAAAAAGAGAGCAAATGAGAGAGTGGGTGAGATGTTATCAACAAATTTTGTTGAAAATAAGAAAAAGTTTTGGAGTGAGATTAACAAGTTAAGAAAGCCTAGAGAACAAATGGATTTGTCAGTTAAAAATAGGAGAGGAGAGTTATTAAATGGAGAGTTAGAGGTATTGGGAAGATGGAGGGAATATTTTGAGGAATTGTTAAATGTTGATGAAGATAGGGAAGCTGTGATTTCGTGTATAGGGCAAGGAGGAATAACATCTTGTAGGAGTGAGGAAGAGCCAGTTGTGAGTGTGGGGGAAGTTCGTGAGGCAGTAGGTAAAATGAAAGGGGGTAAGGCAGCTGGGATTGATGGGATAAAGATAGAAATGTTAAAAGCAGGTGGGGATATAGTTTTGGAGTGGTTGGTGCAATTATTTAATAAATGTATAGAAGAGGGTAAGGTACCTAGGGATTGGCAGAGAGCATGCATAGTTCCTTTGTATAAAGGCAAAGGGGATAAAAGAGAGTGCAAAAATTATAGGGGGATAAGTCTGCTGAGTATACCTGGTAAAGTGTATGGTAGAGTTATTATTGAAAGAATTAAGAGTAAGACGGAGAATAGGATAGCAGATGAACAAGGAGGCTTTAGGAAAGGTAGGGGGTGTGTGGACCAGGTGTTTACAGTGAAACATATAAGTGAACAGTATTTAGATAAGGCTAAAGAGGTCTTTGTGGCATTTATGGATTTGGAAAAGGCGTATGACAGGGTGGATAGGGGGGCAATGTGGCAGATGTTGCAAGTGTATGGTGTAGGAGGTAGGTTACTGAAAGCAGTGAAGAGTTTTTACGAGGATAGTGAGGCTCAAGTTAAAGTATGTAGGAAAGAGGGAAATTATTTCCCAGTAAAAGTAGGCCTTAGACAAGGATGTGTGATGTCACCGTGGTTGTTTAATATATTTATAGATGGGGTTGTAAGAGAAGTAAATGCGAGGGTCTTGACAAGAGGCGTGGAGTTAAAAGATAAAGAATCACACACAAAGTGGGAGTTGTCACAGCTGCTCTTTGCTGATGACACTGTGCTCTTGGGAGATTCTGAAGAGAAGTTGCAGAGATTGGTGGATGAATTTGGTAGGGTGTGCAAAAGAAGAAAATTAAAGGTGAATACAGGAAAGAGTAAGGTTATGAGGATAACAAAAAGATTAGGTGATGAAAGATTGAATATCAGATTGGAGGGAGAGAGTATGGAGGAGGTGAATGTATTCAGATATTTGGGAGTGGACGTGTCAGTGGATGGGTCTATGAAAGATGAGGTGAATCATAGAATTGATGAGGGAAAAAGAGTGAGTGGTGCACTTAGGACTCTGTGGAGACAAAGAACTTTGTCCTTGGAGGCAAAGAGGGGAATGTATGAGAGTATAGTTTTACCAACGCTCTTATATGGGTGTGAAGCATGGGTGATGAATGTTGCAGCGAGGAGAAGGCTGGAGGCAGTGGAGATGTCATGTCTGAGGGCAATGTGTGGTGTGAATATAATGCAGAGAATTCGTAGTTTGGAAGTTAGGAGGAGGGGCGGGATTACCAAAACTGTTGTCCAGAGGGCTGAGGAAGGGTTGTTGAGGTGGTTCGGACATGTAGAGAGAATGGAGCGAAACAGAATGACTTCAAGAGTGTATCAGTCTGTAGTGGAAGGAAGGCGGGGTAGGGGTCGGCCTAGGAAAGGTTGGAGAGAGGGGGTAAAGGAGGTTTTGTGTGCGAGGGGCTTGGACTTCCAGCAGGTATGCATGAGCGTGTTTGATAGGAGTGAATGGAGACAAATGGTTTTTAATACTTGACGTGCTGTTGGAGTGTGAGCAAAGTAACATTTATGAAGGGGTTCAGGGAAACCGGCAGGCCGGACTTGAGTCCTGGAGATGGGAAGTACAGTGCCTGCACTCTGAAGGAGGGGTGTTAATGTTGCAGTTTAAAAACTGTAGTGTACAGCACCCTTCTGGCAAGACAGTGATGGAGTGAATGATGGTGAAAGTTTTTCTTTTTCGGGCCACCCTGCCTTGGTGGGAATCAGCCAGTGTGATAATAAAAAAAAAATAATAAAAATAAGATTCTAAAAGAAAAGCTGCAGGTTATGTGGAGGGCAAACCTGAAGGTGTGGGTCACCAGGCAGCTCTTTGTGGAGTGGGTAAACTTGGTCTTTGGTCCTGCCGTTAAGAAGTATCTCCAGGAAAATAACCTACCACTGAAAGCCTTTCTCGTCCTGGACAATGCACCTGCTCACCCATCAAACCTCGAAGACAGCATCCTCGAAGAGTTCAAGCATCTGTTTTGCCGCTGCTTTGAGGTGATGGAGAGCACAAATTTCACCCTTTGAGAGTTCTGGAAGTACCACTATAACATCATGATATGCCTCAGAATTATAGATATGACCTGGCAGGGTGTTACAAAGAGGACCTTGACCACTGCGTGGAAGTAGCTGTGGCCTGAGGTTGTGTCCGAAAGGGACTTCGAAGGATTTGAACCCGAAGCGGCAGTGGTGGAGGGGATTGTGTCCCTTGGAAAATCCATGGGCATGGAGGTGGCTAAAGGAGATGTGAACAAGCTCATCGAGGAGCACTCCGAGGAACTGACAATGGCGGAGTTAAAGGAACTACAGACGCAGCAGCATGCGGAGGTTTTGCAGGAAATTGGTGCCAGAGAGGAGCCAGATGTGGAGGAGGTTATCTCTACAAGTGAGATAAAGGAAATATTGGGAATCAGGGAGACTTTCAGAGTTTATTGAAAGGAAACACCCAGAAAAAGTTGCAACTGGTCATGCATTGGCACTATTTAATGACACTTGCCTAACTCATTTCCAAAACATTCTGAAAGGGAGGATGAAACCAACCTCCTTGGACAGGTTTTTATTGAAACACCCTGCAGATGAAAGTGAGGAAAGCATGGAGAAAAAGGCAAAAATCAATGAAAAAAAAAAATTGTAGCAATTAAGTTCAGCGACAAAGTGTAGCATTAGGAGTGTAGCAAGTAAGTTAAGTGATTAACCCTTAAACTGTCCAAACGTACATCTACATTTGCTCGCGTAGCACTCCAAACGTAGAACTACTTTTTTTTTACATTGTATATTATGGAGAAAATCAAGGTCAGAGTGCTACACGCGCAAACGTAGATCTGTGTTTGGACAGTTTAAGGGTTAAGCGACTGAGTTTATGACGAACGAAAGCGACTGAAAAGCACGAAACGAAACGAACTCTTCCAATCTCCTTTGCCTATCTTTTCCACCCTCCACTTCCCCCAGCATCTTCCGTTAGCCCAAGTCGTCTGATCTCCAAGGAATACAGTATACATTTTATATAACCAGTTTATTTCTTTACATTCTCTTTTATTATGTTTTTATACAATATTTCTTATTTATAAATACATTTCTCTTTTTTAAAAACTCGTAACAAAAAAATTGGGGTGGTCTTTTGGGGGTTGGAATGGATTAATGGCATTTCACTTAATTTCAATGAGGAAAATTGATTTGATATACAGCAGACCCTCGAATTTTGTAATTAATCTGTTCCTGAGTCTGACGAAAGGCGAAATTTACGAATGGTGAAACCATTTTCCCCATGAGAAATAATGAAATCCAATTACATAATCCATTTCAGACACCCAAAAGTGTTAACAAAAAAATACATTTTTAGAGATTAAATATAGATTTACATACAGAAAACAATGAGAAATAAATATTAACCCTTTCAGGGTCCAGAGGCCAAATTTCAAGAATTTTCAAAAAATAATTTTGTTATTTTTTCTTATGAAATGGTAGAGAATCTTTTTCTGAAGGT
Source organism: Cherax quadricarinatus (assembly GCF_038502225.1). Lineage (NCBI taxonomy): Eukaryota > Metazoa > Arthropoda > Malacostraca > Decapoda > Parastacidae > Cherax > Cherax quadricarinatus. The sequence goes on from NC_091361.1 coordinate 21,512,806, forward strand.
AATAAAACAAAAAGTACAAAAGTTGATGGAAAATTGATGAAATTATGTTCTTGTGAATTTTGATGTGTCGGCAATATTTACTCATCGGCGATTTTGCCGAGTTTGACTCCCACTTTAGGCCAATTACAGTATTCCAGTCAACCAAATTCTTAGCTATTTCACTAGTATTACTTCTATTCTATCAATTGAGCACAAGAAATCGCCAAGTCAACTGTTTCAACAACAAAATAAAGTGACCGGAAACTGGTAATTTAGCCAATTTAATGCAAAGTTCAAAATATTCCAATTTCAAAATAGGGTCCAGAATAAACAATGCAGGCATTCCTGGAACTAAACTAACATTTCCTCTGTTCATTAGTTACGTTTTCAGGCTTTACAAACCAAAAAAATAGAATATTTACTGTTATGCAATACTGTAATAATTGTATAAATAATATCACCACATTTGTGAATGTATATTAGACCCACCAGCTGTCATGTATTAGACTTGTGAGGTCATTTGTTTACTCTTGAACATCAGCAAAAATTTAACATTTCTGCTACTTTGAGCTCGGTTTCAAGCCATTTTCATTACTAAAACCAATCAAAATCATCTTTATTTATTTAGTACATCTTCCATTCTATCAGATGAGACCAAGAAATTGCAAATACAACTATAAAAAACATACGAAAAAACACTGCAAATTCGCTGTTTTAATTGAAAATTACGGTGTCAGTTTTCTTTTTCTCTCATTATGCACTGTGTGCTGCAGGATTTGTTTTATGTGGTGCACACATACCACATAAATGTATTCTCTCATATCTAGGCCCAAATTTACTGTTCACAGCTTATCAGAGTGAGCTGAGCTCATGACGTAGATCTACGGTTTGGAACCTGAACGTAAAGCCATAGATCTACGGCACGGACCCTGAAAGGGTTAAGCACTAATGAAATGAACAAATGAGCATTTAAATCACTATTACATACCTTTATTGAAGACTCTTGTTGGGAGAGGGAGTGTGTTTGGAGATAGGACAAAATACTTAAATATGACGAGCTAATATCAACTCTACGGCATATTTATCTATCACAATTAACCCTTTCAGGGTCCGTCCCGTAGATCTACGGCTGGTCGGTGAGTGTCCAAACCGTAGATCTACGCCAAAATTCTAGCGCCGTCAAATTTAGCGCGAAAGCGCTCATAGGCCTACATATGAGAGAATGGGTCTGCGCCGTGGGTGTGCGCCGTAAACAAAAAATCTAGGCGCCTGCATAGCATTGTGGGAACGCCGGCTCAGTCACCCTTGTTCACCATGTCTCGTCGCAAGTCAGCTCTCACTCCCCGGAAAATTGGGACTCTCCTCTTCCTGTCTGATAGTTCTGACACTGATGGAAGTGGAAATGAAGACGAATTCTACGGCTTTGATAAGTTAGTGACCGAAAATAATGACCAGGATATCGATAATAGTGCAGAAAACCCCGACGATCCTCGACCTTCTACCTCTGGTGTGGGCACTCGTGACTCACGGTCGGGTATTCCTAAACGTAAGAGAAAACTAATATTTTCCCGTGGCCTGGCCTCTGACTTCAGTAATGACGATGATTCTGACGTGGATTGTGATTTTATTGCGCTCGACGATCATTCGAGTAGTGATAGTGAGGAAACATATTCACCAGTGAAGCGTCGGTATGTTCGCCGCCGCATGGGCTCGGGTAGTGTACCCTATGCTGTGCCCAGGGGAGGGAGTTCATCCCGGAGTACATCCCGGAGTACATCCCGTGGCCCTACACCCGTTTTAGGTAGTGATAGTGAGGATGATGTGGCTACACTTGGCATGGATGGGCCACAGACATCAGTGGATGGTGTTAGTGGGGCTGGTGGTGGTAGTGGCACCGCCATGCCTGACTCGCTGTGCCACGCGGGAACCCACGCTGCTGACTCGTCAGTTCAAGGACAAAGCTGAGCGTCACCCACCAGCCCGCCACAACCACCCGTACAACCAGCCTATGATGTCCAGTATCCACCAGCAAACCGTATCTGGGATTGGCAGCAAAATCCCAATTTTGTTCCCAGCCCTCACCACTTTGATGACTCGCAAAGTGGAATTCTACCTACCTGTCCCCTTGGAACCACGGCCAATGAACTGGAATTCTTTGAATTATTCTTTGACCAGCCATTGATGGAAATTATTGTCAGGGAAAGTAATAAGTATTTTCAGTACACCATGGCAAATACGATCTTATCACCACAGTCAAGACTACACAGGTGGAAAGAGACGACTGTTGCAGAAATGTATTTGCTTTTTGCAACAATAATGCTTATGCCTCACGTCTATAAGCATAATATAAAAGCATACTGGTCCACAGATCGGCTAATTTGTACCCCATCCTTCAGTGAAATAATACAAGTGAACAGGTTTATCTTACTGTTACGTATGTTGCACTTCTCTGACAAAACCAGGCCTGACAGAAGTGACAGGTTATACAAGATTAGAAATGTTTTCATGTATCTCAAACAAAAGTTCAGGATATACTTTTATCCATTCAAGAATCTTGTAATTGACGAGTCTTTGATTTTGTTCAAAGGTAGACTGTCATTCAAGCAGTATATACCGAGCAAGAGGAACCGCTTTGGTATAAAATTGTTTGTACTCTGTGATTGTGACAGTGGCCTGGTGTTGGATATTGTTGTATACACGGGTAGTAAAACATTGAAAGATACCAAGATGTTATTGGGTATATCAGGTGACGTAGTGAGAAACATGATGGCACCTTATCTTGGTAAGGGCCATACATTATATACCGATAACTGGTACACAAGCCCATTACTCAGTGATTTCATGCGAGTGAACAAGACAGATGTGTGTGGCACAGTGCGTTCTAATCGTAAACATATGCCCAGGCTCAACGCAGGTGTTCGTGGTGATGACGTGCATGTGTTTACTGCCAATGACATCATGGCATTACGGTGGCATGACAAACGAGATGTCACATTGTTGACAACCATTCACCGTAATGAAATGCAAGACAGTGGCAAAGTTGATCGAGTGACTAATGAACGTATTCGAAAACCAGTGACAGTGATTGATTATACACAAAACATGCGCTTGGTTGACAAGTGTGACATGCAGATTGGTTTTGTTGACTGTGTTCGTAAGAGTTACAAGTGGTACATGAAACTTTTCTTCCATCTCATGGACATTTCAATGCTGAATGCATATAATATGTACCAAATAAAGACTGGTAACAGACCACCGTATGGTGAATTTTGTTTGTCTGTTGTCAGACAACTCATAATGAAGTACCAGGTAACAACACCTGCAATACAACATGGTCCTCGAATTCATCACAATATACCCAAGCGTTTGAGAAGAGAAGGTGATCATTTCATAATACAGCTTCCTTCAACTCAAAAGAAATTTGCTCAGAAGAGATGCATTGTCTGCGCACAAACAAAACGACGGCAACAAAGACGCAAAGACACTCGGTTTATGTGTGAGGAATGTAAGGTTCCTCTGTGCATGGTGCCTTGTTTCAAGGAGTTCCACAAGCTCCAGCAGTTCTAAAACCATGTCCAGTGATTGTAAATATGTAAATATATGATAGAACATTAGTATTATACAATATTTGTGCATGTTTATTGTAATAAACAACAGTGGTAAACAATAATATGATAATAACTTTAGTGCGGTTATTGTGTTCAATACAGTGAGTTTATATATATACATTATATACAGTATTGGTCTCTCAGGCCCCAAATGTTAGTAGGAATAGAAAAAAATTGGAAAAGAAAAGAAAAAACAACTAAAACAACAAAATAATATAATACGCGTATGTGGAATTCGTCGATGTTGCCGCCACCACATCATTTTCTACAAACTTCTTGGCACTGTATCTCGGTAAGTACTGATCAGATTCTAATTTTTTTTGTTTTATTACCTTCACAAAAATATGCTCTTTAATTCTGTAAGAAAAAATATTTTTTTTTTTTTTCAAAATTTCTTGGACACTGGTGCGTGACTTCAGATTTTGGCCTTGGACCCTGAAAGGGTTAAAACCCTTTCAGGGTCCAAGGCCCAAATCTGGAGTCACGCACCAGTGTCCAAGAATTTAAAAAAAAAAAATTTGTTATTTTTTCTTATGAAATCGTAGAGAATCTTTTTGTGAAGGTAATAAAACAAAAAGTACGAAATTTGGTGGAAAATTGACGAAATTATGCTCTCGCGAATTTTGATGTGTCAGCGATATTTACGAATTGGCGATTTTGCCGACTTTGACTCCCATTTTAGGCCAATTACATTATTCCAATCAACCAAATTCTTAGCTATTTCACTAGTATTACTTCTATTCTATCGATTGAGCACAAGAAATTGCCAAGTCAACTGTTTCAACTACAAAATAAAGTGATCGGAAATTGTTAATTTGGCCAATTTAACACAAAGTTCAAAATATTCCAATTTCAAAATAGGGTCCAGAATGAACAATGTAGGTATTCCTGGCACTAAACTAACATTTCCTCTGTTCATTAGTTATGTTTTGAGGCTTTACAAATAAATTCCATTTTGATTTTTTATTCACATAATGAATTTTTATTCACACCAAAAAATAGAAGATTTACTGTTATGCAATACTGTAATGATTGTATAAATATCATCACCATATTTGTGAATGTATATTAGACCCACCAGCTGACGTGTATTAGACGTGTGAGGTCGTTTGTTTACTCTTGAATATCGGCAAAAATTTAACATTTCTGTTACTTTGAGCTCAGTTTCAAGCCATTTCCAGTGCTAAAACCAATCAAAATCATCTCTATTTCTGTAATATGTCTTCCATTCTATCAAATGAGACCAAGAAATCGCAAATACATCTATAAAAAACATACGAAAAAACACTGCAAAGTTGCTGTTTTAATCAAAAAATCATGATTTCATTTTTTTTCTCTCATTATACACAGTGTGCTGCAGGATCTGTTTTATGTGGTGCACACATACCACATAGATGTATTCTCTCATATCTAGGCCCAAATGTACCACTCACAGTTTATCAGAGTGAGCTGAGCTCATGGCGTAGATCTACGGTTTGGACCCTGAACGTAAAGCCGTAGATCTACGGGACGGACCCTGAAAGGGTTAATCTAATATGACATATAAACAATATTATAACTGAAACATGATGTATACTCTAGAACGAATAAAATATGTCATTACATATGTCTGGAGAAGAGAGGAGTGCACAGGAGAGAGAGAGAGATTTTGGGAGATGTTAAGCAAATATACAGGAACCTTTGAACGAAGTGAGAGAGTAATTGTGGTAGGGGACCTAAATGCTAAAGTAGGAGAAACATTTAGAGAGGGTGTGGTAGGTAAGTTTGGGGTGCCAGGTGTAAATGATAATGGGAGCCCTCTGATAGAACTTTGTATAGAAAGGGGTTTAGTTATAAGTAATACATATTTTAAGAAAAAGAGGATAAGTATACAAGATATGATGTAGGGCATAATGACAGTAGTATGTTGGATTACATATTGGTAGATAAAAGACTGTTGAGTAGGCTTCAGGATGTACATGTTTAGAGGGACCACAGATATATCAGATCACTTTCTAGTTGTAGCTACAGTGAGAGTAAAAGGTAGATGGGATACAAGGAAAACAGAAGCAGCAAGTAAGAGGTGAAGGTGTATAAACTAAAAGAGGAGGCAGTTAGGGTAAGATATAAACAACTATTGTAGGATAGATGGGCTAATGAGAGTATAGGCAATGGGGTCGAAGATGTATGGGGTAAGTTTAAGAATATAGTGTTAGTGTGTTCAGCAGAAGTTTGTGGTTATAGGAAAGTGGGTGCGGGAGGGAAGAGCGACAGGTGGAATGATGATATAAAGAGAGTAGTAAGGGAGAAAAAGTTAGCATATGAGAGGTTTTTTCAAAGTAGAAGTGATACAAGGAGGGAAGAGTATATGGAGAGAAAAAGAGAGGTTAACCCTTTGACTCTTGCAAGCCCCTTTCTGAAACTGTCATTCTATGTTGCAAAAGTTTTGGAAATTTTTTTTTATTTTTTTCTTATGAAATGATAGAGAATCTTTTCCCGATGGTAATGACACCAAAAGTACGAAAATTGGTCAAAAACTCACGAAATTACGCTCCCGCGAAGTTAGCGGTCTCAGCGACAAATACGCATCGGCAATTTCCCTGATTTTGAGCCCTGTTTTTGGCCAATTCCATTGTTCCAGCTGACCAAGCTCATACCTGGAGTTTACCTGGAGAGTGTTCCGGGGGTCAACGTCCCCGCGGCCCGGTCTGTGACCAGGCCTCCTGGTGGATCAGAGCCTGATCAACCAGGCTGTTACTGCTGGCTGCACGCAAACCAACGTACGAGCCACAGCCCAGCTGGTCAGGAATCGACTTTAGGTGCTTGTCCAGTGCCAGCTTGAAGACTGCCAGGGGTCTGTTGGTAATCCCCCTTATGTATGCTGGGAGGCAGTTGAACAGTCTCGGGCTCCTGACACTTATTGTATGGTCTCTTAACGTGCTAGTGACACCCCTGCTTTTCATTGGGGGGATGTTGCATCGTCTGCCAAGTCTTTTGCTTTCGTAGTGAGTGATTTTCGTGTGCAAGTTCGGTACTAGTCCCTCTAGGATTTTCCAGGTGTATATAATCATGTATCTCTCCTGCCTGCATTCCAGGGAATACAGGTTTAGGAACCTCAAGAGCTCCCAGTAATTGAGGTGTTTTATCTCCGTTATGCGTGCTGTGAAGGTTCTCTGTACATTTTCTAGGTCAGCAATTTCACCTGCCTTGAAAGTTGCTGTTAGTGTGCAGCAATATTCCAGCCTAGATAGAACAAGTGACCTGAAGAGTGTCATCATGGGCTTGGCCTCCCTAGTTTTGAAGGTTCTCATTATCCATCCTGTCATTTTTCTAGCAGATGCGATTGATACAATGTTATGGTCCTTGAAGGAGAGATGCTCTGACATGATCACTCCCAGGTCTTTGACGTTGGTGTTTCGCTCTATTCTGTGGCCAGAATTTGTTTTGTACTCTGATGAAGATTTAATTTCCTTGTGTTTACCATATCTGAGTAATTGAAATTTCTCATCGTTGAACTTCATATTTTCTGCAGCCCACTGAAAGATTTGGTTGATGTCCGCCTGGAGCCTTGCAGTGTCTGCAATGGAAGACACTGTCATGCAGATTCGGATGTCATCTGCAAAGGATGACACGGTGTTGTGGCTGACATCCTTGTCTATGTCGGATATGAGGATGAGGAACAAGATGGGAGTTAGTACTGTGCCTTGTGGAACAGAGCTTTTCACCGTAGCTGCCTCGGACTTTACTCTGTTGACGACTACTCTCTGTGTTCTGTTAGTGAGGAAATTATAGATCCATCGACCGACTTTTCCTGTTATTCCTTAAGCACGCATTTTGTGCGCTATTACGCCATGGTCACACTTGTCGAAGGCTTTTGCAAAGTCTGTATATATTACATCTGCATTCTTTTTGTCTTCTAGTGCATCTAGGACCTGTCGTAGTGATCCAATAGTTGAGACAGACAGGAGCGACCTGTTCTAAACCCATGTTGCCCTGGGTTGTGTAACTGATGGGTTTCTAGATGGGTGGTGATCTTGCTTCTTAGGACCCTTTCAAAGATTTTTATGATATGGGATGTTAGTGCTATCGGTCTGTAGTTCTTTGCTGTTGCTTTACTGCCCCCTTTGTGGAGTGGGGCTATGTCTGTTGTTTTTAGTAACTGTGGGACGACCCCCGTGTCCATGCTCCCTCTCCATAGGATGGAAAAGGCTCGTGATAGGGGCTTCTTGCAGTTCTTGATGAACACGGAGTTCCATGAGTCTGGCCCTGGGGCAGAGTGCATGGGCATGTCATTTATCGCCTGTTCGAAGTCATAGCTATTTCTTTAGAACTCCATTTTTTCTATCAGTTGAGTACAAGAAACCGTCCATTTACCGATTTGAACTACCCAATAAAGTGGTCAGAAACTGGCAATTTGGCCAATTTCACGCAAATTAAGAGAGATGCCAATTTCAAAATAGGGTCCAGAATAAACAATGTAGACATTCTTAGTACTAAAATAACATATCCTCTGTTCATTAGTCATGTCTCTAGGCCCCTCTTATATTACTACTGCTTTCTATTTTGATTTTTTATTCATTCAAAAAAATACAAAATTTACTGTTTGCAGACTACTGCATTATTGTAAAAATGGTATAAATAATATCAGTGCACTAGTGAAAGAATATTAGACTCCCCAGTTCACGTGTATTGGACGTGTGGTGTAATTTGCTTACTCCTGAACATTGGTAAAAATCAAACATTTCCGCTACTTTGAGCTCAATTTCAAGGTCGTTTTCATCGTGAAACTAATCAAAATCATCTCCATTTCTGTAATGTGTTTTCCATTTTATCACCTGAGACCATGAAAACGAGAATAAAACGATAAATAGTATATGAAAATACACCTCAAAGTCGGTGTTTTATTAAAAAAAAAAAACGGTCAAGTTTTTTTTCTCATTATACACTGCATGCTGCAGGATTTTTTTATATGGTACACACTGACCACACAAACCCATTCTCTCACATGTGGGCCTACGAGCTTTCTCCTGCTTGATTTGAAGCCGCTAGAATTTACGCGTATAAATACGTAGGAAACAGTGGCACATAAGACGTATATATACGACGTAAACAGTCAAAAGGTTAAGAGAGTGGTGAAGCAATGTAAAAAGAGAGCATGTGAGAGAGTGGGTGAGATGATATCAACAAATTTTGTTGAAAGTAAGAAAAAGTTTTGGAGTGAGATTAATAAGTTGAGGAAGCATAGGGAACAAATGGATTTGACAGTTAACAATAGGAGAGGAGAGTTATTAACCCTTTGGGGGTTTCGGCCGTACTAGTACGGCTTACGCCCCAGGGTTTTTGACGTACTAGTACAGTGGACCCTCGACCAACGATGGCATTGATTAACCCTTTGAGGGTTTTCGTCGTACTAGTACGTCTTACGCGTAGGGGTTTTTGACGTACTAGTACTCATAAATTCTAGCGACCTCAAATCTAGTGGGAGAAAGCTGGTAGGCCTTCATATGAAAGAATGGGTCTATGTGGTCAGTGTGCACAGTCTAAAAAAAATCCTGCAGCACACAGTGCATAATGAGAAAAAAAAAACTTTTTCCATTTTTTTTTAATAAATCAGCGACTTTGCAGTGTATTTTCGTATGGTATTTATTGTTGTATTCTAGTTTTCTTGGTCTCATTTTATAGAATGGAAGACATATTACTGAAATTGAGATGATTTTGACTGGTTTTACAATGAAAGGTGCCTTGAAATTGAGCTCAAAGTAGCAGAAATGTTCGATTTTTACCAAACTTCAAAAGTAAACAAATCGTGCCAAGCGTGCAATACACGTCAACTGGTGAGTCTAATATTCTTTCACAAGTGCACCAATAATATTTATACCATTTTTTACACTAATGCAGTAGTCTGCATAACAGTAAATCTTACATTTTTTGTGAGAATAAAAATTCAAAGTGGAAAGCAAAAGAATATAAGAGGGGCCTTGAGACGTGACTAATGACTAGAGGAAATGTCATTTTAGTGCCAGGAATGTCTTTCTTGTTTATTCTGGACCCTATTCCGAAATTGGCATGTTTTGAAATTTGTGTGAAATTGGCAAAATTGCTAAATTCTGACCACTGTACTGGATAGTTGAATTTATAAATGGGTGGTTTCTTGCACCCATTCGATAGAAAAAATGGAGTTCTAGCGAAATATTCATGTTTTTTGTCGACTAGTACAGTGAAATTGGCCGAAAATGGGGCTCAAAGTGGGCAAAATCGCCGATCCGTAAACATCGCCGAGACCGCTAACTTTGCGAGAGCATAATTCCGTAAGTTTTCTATCAAATTTCAAACTTTTGGTGTCGTTATGATCGGGAAAAGATTCTCTATCTTTTCATAAGAGAAAATAATTTTTTTTTTTTTAAATTTGGCCGACCCTGAGAACGAGTTTCGGAGAGGGCCTGTCGACCCTCAAAGGGTTAACGATAAATCCGACTAGCGATACATTTTAACGCAAAATTTTTGCCTCGACTAGCGCTAAAAAACTCGACCAACACTATTTGTTCCGTCAAACGCGTCCACTTCTGGCCAGTGTTTACAAGCCAGCCTGCCACCACGGTCGCTTCCAAGCATACAATCGGAACATTTCATGTTATCATAGCCTTTTTAGTGATTGCACCTGCAAAGTAAGTCACCATGGGTCCCAAGAAATCTTCTAGTGCCAACCCTATAGCAAAAAGGGTGAGAATTACTATGGATATGAAGAAAGAGATCATTGCTAAGTATGAAAGTGGAGTGCGTGTCTCCGAGCTGGCCAGGTTGTACACAAAACCCCAATCAACCATCGCTACTATTGTGGCCAAGAAAACGGCAATCAAGGAAGCTGTTCTTGCCAAAGGTGCAACTATGTTTTCGAAACTGAGATCGCAAGTACTCGAAGATGTTGAGAGACTGTTATTGGTGTGGATAAACGAAAAACAGATAGCAGGAGATAGCATCTCTCAAGGGATCATATGTGAAAAGGCTAGGAAGTTGCATGACGATTTAATGAAAAAAATGCCAGCAACTAGTGGTGATGTGAGTGAATTTAAGGCCAGCAAAGGTTGGTTTGAGAGATTTAAAGGGAAGGGAAGTAACCCCGGAAAAGAACTTGCCACCTCAAGTCCTAATGGAAGGGGATTCCCCTTCTAAACACTAAGACCATCAACACTCTCCCCTCCTCCCATCCCAACAATCATCACCAGATCTTCAATAAAGGTAAGTGTCATGTAACTGTGCATGTCTTCTTCAGTTTGTGTGTATTAAAATTAATATTTCATGTGGTAAAAACAATTTTTTTTTCATACTTTGGGGTGTCCTACACAGATTAATTTGATTTCCATTATTTCTTATGGGGAAAATTAACTTGACTAACGATAATTTTGACTAACGATGAGCTCTCAGGAACGGATTAATAGTGTTAGTCGAGGGTCCACTGTACGCCTAAATTCTAGCGCCCTCAAATCTAGTGAGAGAAAGCTGGTAGGCCTACATATGAAAGAATGGGTCTATGTGGTCAGTGTGCACAGTATAAAAAAATCCTGCAGCACACAGTGCGTAATGAGAAAAAAAAAATTTGACCGTGTTTTTGGATTAAAACAGTGACTTTGCACTGTATTTTCGTATGGTATTTATTGTTGTATTCTAGTTTTCTTGGTCTCCTTTTATAGAATGGAAGACATGTTACAAAAATTGAGATGATTTTGACTGGTTTTACAATGAAAAGTACCTTGAAATTGAGCTCAAAGTAGCAGAAATGTTCAATTTTTACCAAAGTTCAAAAGTAAACAAATCATGCCCTGTGTCCAATACACGTCAACTGGTGAGTCTAATAGTCTTTCACAAGTACGCTGGTATCATTTATACCATTTCTACACTAATGCAGTAGTCTGCATAACAGTAAATCTTCTATTTATTGTAAGAATAAAAATTCAAAGTGGAAAGCCAAAGAAATATAAGAGGGGCCTGGGGATGTGACTAACGAACAGAGAACTTGTTATTTTAGTGCCAGGAATGTCTTTCTTGTTTATTATGGACCCTATTCGGAAATTGGCATCTTTTGAAATTTGTGTGAAATTGGCAAAATTGCTAAATTCTGACCACTTTATTGGATAGCTGAAATCGGTAAATGGGTGGTTTCTTGTACTCATTCGATAGAAAAAAACAGAGTTCTAGCAAAATAGTTATGATTTTTGTCGACTACTACACTGGAAATGGCCGAAAATAGGGTTCAAAGTGGGCAAAATCGCCGATGCGTAAACATCATCGAGACCGCTAACTTCGTGAGAACATAATTCCTTAAGTTTTCCATCAAATTTCATACTTTTGGTGTCATTATGATAGGGAAAAGATTCTCTATCTTTTCACAAGAAAATATAATTTTTTTTTTTTTGAAATTTTGGCGACCCTGAGAACAAGTCTCTGAGAGGGCCTGACATCCCCCAAAGAGTTAAATGAAGAGTTAGAATTATCAGGAAGATGGTGGGAATATTTTGAGGAATTGTTAAATGTGGATGAAGATAGGGAAGCTGTGATTTCGTGTATAGGGCAAGGGGGAATAACATCTTGTAGGAGTGAGGAAAAGCCAGTTGTGAGTGTGGGGAAAGTTCGTGAGGCAGTGGGTAGAATGAAAGGGTGGTAAGGCAGCTAGGATTGATGGGATAAAGATAGAAATGTTAAAAGCAGGAGGGGATATAGTTTTGGAGTGGTTGGTGCTATTATTTAACAAATGTATGGAAGAGGGTAAGGTACCTAGGGACTGGCAGAGAGCATGCATAGTTCCTTTGCATAAAGCCAAAGGGGATAAAAGAGAGTGCAAAAATTATAGGGGAATAAGTCTGTTGAGTATACCTGGTAAAGTGTATGGTAGAGTTATTATTGAAAGAATTAAGAGTAAGACAGAGAGTAGGAAAGCAGATGAACAAGGAGGATTTAGGAAAGGTAGGGGGTGTATAGACCAAGTGTTACAGTGAAATATATAGGGGAACAGTATTTAGGTAAGGGTAAAGAGGCTTTTGTGGCAGTTATGGGTTTAGGAAAGACATATGACAGGGTGGATAGGGGGGCAATGTGGCAGATGTTGCAGGTGTATGGTATAGGAGGTAGGTTACTGAAAGCAGTGAAGAGTTTTTATGAGGATAGTGAGGCTCAGGTAAGAGTACATATGTAGGAGAGAGGGAGATTATTTCCCAGTAAAAGTAGGCCTTACACAAGGATGTGTGATGTCACCGTGGTTGTTCAATACAGTGGACCCTCGCATAACGATATTAATCCGTTCATGAGAGCTCATTGTTATGCGAAATTATCGTTATGCAAATGAATTTTCCCCATAAGAAATAATGGAAATCAAATTAATCTGTGCAAGACACCCAAAAGTATGAAAAAAAAAAATTTACCACATGAAATATACATTTTCCTACACACAAAGAGAAGGATACATGCACAATAGTAGAGTAGTACATGCACAGTATATATTGTGCATGTACTACTCTACTAAATGAAGAATAAATGACACTTACCTTTATTGAAGATGCAGCAATGACTGATGAGACACTGTGTCCTGGGAGTGCCTTTTCCTCCTGAGTACTGCACGTCCTGTTTGGCATTTTCTTCCAGAACAGGCCTTATTACACTGTGTATGCCACTACGATTCTTAAATCTCTCAAACCAACCTTTGCTGGCTTTAAATTCACCAATATGAGCACTAGTTCCAGGCGTTTTTCCCTGTTCACCTGGGTGTTAGTCGACTGGTGTGGGTTGCATCCTGGGAGACAAAATTAACCCTTTGACTGTTTTCAACGTATAAATACGTCTTATGAGCCAATGTTTCTGACGTATATATACTCAATAATTCTAGCGGCTTCAAATCAAGCGGGAGAAAGCTGGTAGGCCCACATGTGAGAGAATGGGTCTGTGTGGTCAGTGTGCACCACATAAAAAAAATCCTGCAGCACACATTGCGTAATGAGAAAAAAAAACTGATCGTTTTTTTGGAATAAAACGCCGACTTTGAGGTGTATTTTCGTATAGTATTTATCATTGTATTCGCGTTTTCATGGTCTTAGGTGATAAAATGGAAAACATATTACAGAAATAGAGATGATTTTCATTACTTTTACGATGAAAACGACCTTGAAACTGAGCTCAAAGTAGCGGAAATGTTCGATTTTTACCAATGTTCAAGAGTAAATAAATCACACCACACGTCCAATACACGTCAACTGGGGAGTCTAATATTCTTTCACTAGTGCACTGATATTATTTATACCATTTTTACAATAATGCAGTCGTCTGCATAACAGTAAATTTTGTATTTTTTTGTATGAATAAAAAATCAAAATAGAAAGCAATAATAATATAAGAGGGGCCTAGAGATGTGACTAATGAACAGAGCATATGTTATTTTAGTGCCACGAATGTCTACCTTGTTTATTCTGGACCCTATTTTGAAATTGGCATCTTTTTTAATTTGCGTGAAATTGGCCAAATTGCCAATTTCTGACCACCATATTGGGTAGTCCAAATTAGTAAATGGGAGGTTCCTTGTACTCAGCTGATAGATAAAATGGAGTTCAAAAGAAATAGCTATGAGTTTGGTCAACTGGAACAATGGAATTGGCTGAAAATAGGGCTCAAAGTCAGAGAAATCGCCGATACGCATATGTCGCCGAGACCGCTAACTTCGCGGGAGCATAATTCCACGAGTTTTCGACCAAATTTCGAACTTTTGGTGTCATTACCATCGGGAAAAGATTCTCTATCATTTCATAAGAAAAAATAATTTATTTTTTTCAAAAATTGAGCGACATAGAATGACAGTTTCAGAGAGGGGCCTGAAACAGTCAAAGGGTTAAGGACCCCAATGGAAATAAGTTAGACAGTCTTCGATGACACTGACTTTTTTGGGTTATCCTGGGTGGCTAACCCTCTGGGGTTAATTGTTTCTTGGTATTCTCAATAAGCCACACCAACAATGGTGCTACAGCAGCAGCAGCAGCAGCAGCTGACAGTGCTACAGCAGCAGCAGCAGCAGCAGCAGCTGACAGTGCTACAGCAGCAGCAGCTGACAGTGCTACAGCAGCAGCAGACAATGCTACAGCAGCAGCAGACAATGCTACAGCAGCAGCAGACAGTACTACAACAGCAGCAGCAGCTGACGGTGGTACAGCAGCAGCAGCAGCTGACGGTGGTACAGCAGCAGCAGCAGCTGACGGTGGTACAGCAGCAGCTGACGGTGCTACAGCAGCAGCAGCAGCTGACAGTGCTACAGCAGCAGCAGCAGCTGACAGTGCAGCAGCAGCAGCTGACAGTGCTACAGCAGCAGCAGACGATGCTACAGCAGCAGCAGACGATGCTACAGCAGCAGCAGACGGTACTACAACAGCAGCAGCAGCAGCAGCTGACGGTGGTACAGCAGCAGCAGCAGCTGACGGTGCTACAGCAGCACCAGCAGCTGACAGTGCTACAGCAGCAGCAGACGATGCTACAGCAGCAGCAGACGATGCTACACCAGCAGCAGACGATGCTACACCAGCAGCAGACAGTACTACAGCAGCAGCAGCAGCAGCTGATGGTGCTACAGCAGCAGCAGCAGCTGAGTGCTACAGCAGCAGCAGCAGCTGACAGTGCAGCAGCAGCTGACAGTGCAGCAGCAGCAGCAGCTGACAGTGCAGCAGCAGCAGCTGACGGTGCTACAGCAGCAGCAGCAGCTGACGGTGCTACAGCAGCAGCAGCAGCTGACAGTGCTACAGCAGCAGCAGTATCAGCAGTTGACCATGGTACCACAGTATTTCGATATTTCTCACCCTTTTTACCACAGGGTTGGCACTAGAAGCTTTCTTGGGGCCCATGGTCACTTATTTTGCAGATAAAATCACCAAAAACACTGTAATAATACGAAATGTTACGATTGTATGCTTGGATGTTACCGCGGAGGCTGGCTTGTAAACAATGCCACCGGCGGAACATGTGAGGCTGGCTCAGGCCGCACATTAGACGCGTCTCGGACGAATAGTGTTGAGCGGGTTTTTTAGCGGTATGCGAGGCAAAATCTTAGCGATAAAATGTATCGGTATGCGGATTTAACGTTATGTGATGCCAACAGTATGTGGGGGTCCACTGTATATTTATAGATGGGGTTGTAAGAGAAGTGAATGCTAGGGTCTTGGCAAGAGGTGTGGAGTTAAAAGATAAAGAAACAAACACAAAGTGGGAGTTGTCACAGTTGCTCACTGCTGATGACACGGTGATTTTGGGAGATTCTGAAGAGAAGTTACAGAAGTTGGTGGATGAATTTGGTAGGGTATGTAAAAGAAGAAAATTAAAAGTGAATACATATGGGAAAGAGTAAGGCTATGAGGATAACAAAAAGATTAGGTGACAAAAGACTGGATATTAGATTGGAGGGAGAGAGTATGGAGGAGGTGAATGTATTCAGACATTTAGGAGTGGACGTGTCAGCAGATGGGTCTACGAAGGATGAGGTGAATCACAGAACTGATGAGGGGAAAAAGGTGAGTGGTACACTTAAAGTCTGTGGAGACAAAGAACTTTGTCTGTGGAAGCAAAAAGGGGAATGTAGGAGAATATAGTTGTACCAACACTCTTGTATGGGTGTCAAATTTTTACGCTGACAAGCATCGTAAGTCGGTTTTATTGTAGGCTGACGCCATCGTAAGTCGGGGGTCCGCTGTATACACTTCAATCATATGCACCCCAGCTCTACATGGCACCAGAGAATGCAAATTTAGTATCCTCAGCCTATCTTAGAAGGATTTAACTTCATCCTTGTTTTAAACTAAAATATTATGGGATCAGAGATCATGCTCTTACATGCCTAAAGTCTTATCTTAGCAACAGACACCATAATAATAATAATAATTTTATTTCAGAATAATACAATGTTTGTACAAAGGAGAATGACATTTGGGTGTACATGACAAAAGCCCCTTTATATGCAGAGCATTTCAGGCAAACTTAAGATTAATAAGGAAATAACAGTATGAGTAATTTTGTACATATAGTCACTTAGGTGAGTGTAATTTTAAATTTAGGAGTTTACAATGAATACAAGAGAACTGAATATTCTGTTGTTCATGATATATGATTTGAATAAATTTGCAGTGTTCTTTGCCCTTTGTTCTTCCTCAAATACATCAATGATCTCCCTACAACATTTCCTTGAACTTTCTCTGTTCACAGACAACACAACTTTTGTCATCTCCCACTCATAATCAACTTTTCTCAAAGACATTGTTATCACCTTGAGGGCCCAGATTCCCAATCTGGTAGTGGGTTTGTGTCAACCATCTTTAGATTTTTTAATGTCACCTTTGCACCATTTATAACATTTCTGGTATATTTTTAAAATTTTTATACAGTAGTTTACTGTATACCACAATAAAAAGTAAAGAGGAAATCAGCTCTAATATACATTATTTAGTTTTGCATAATGGATGGAGAGCTGCTTGCAAGGCCAAGTGGTCAGTAAATGAGTACGTTGCTAAGTGAGGAGAGGCTGTATTACGACTGTGAATTTCAAAGTCCTACCTCATATGCTTCGGACGTTCCTGCGACTCATAAATTTCCCCAGACATTTCGTCAAGATCACTGACTTAGCCAAACAAGGTGATGTATAGTCCTGTGCCTACCATGCTATTACACTTCTAGATATTGTCACTAGCTGTAACCTGACTGACCATAAGGATATAATTGTATATTATGACAAAACAATGGGGAAATTCCCAGATCTGACAGCTGTACACTGAGCGAAGGAAACTGGAAGTGTGTTTGAGCATGACATAGTTTTGTACACTGACAAAAGACACACTGCAAACACCTGAGACCATACTTTCTTCACAACGCTACCCCTACCTCACCAATGCTATTTGTGCCTGAGGTTCCACAACAGCAAAGCACCTCAAGCCAATAATAACCCAACAAAAAGCTGCAGTACAAAAGCTCACACAATCCACTACTAGACAACATACCCCCCACACATTTCAAAGACCTAAACCTACTCATTATACAAAACATTTACTCGTGCTACTGTGCAAACTACATTTTCAGAACAATCAATTCTAATATAAATCTCGACTTGAAGTGCTTTCTTGACAGCTGCAACAGGACCCACAGACATAATATTAGGTAAAAAAAAAACCTCTGTGACATTCCCCGTGTCAGGCTAAATCTATTCAAAAACTTAACGTACATCAAAGGGCCCAAAATCTGGAACTCTGCCAGAAATCTCCAGAACCACTGTTTCAGCTAGCATTTTTAAAATGACTGCTAAAAAATACCTTATCTCCTTAACCTATCCCAGCCCATCTTAAATACATATGCAAAAACTACACATGCATTTGCTCAACATCATGAACATAGGCAAAACATTATAATCAATTTATACTTACTCTCAATATCTGTAATCCTCTCAAACACTCAATCAATCCACTGTGTCAGCTTTAGATTAATAATTAAAACTGTAATTCCTCTCTTAACTTATCAAAGCCATATAGCATGAATTAATAGAATATAATTCTCCTGTATTCATTGTAAACTTCTAAATTTAAAATTACACTCGCCTAATGACCATATGTACAAATAACTGCACTGATATTCTTATAAATCTTAAGTTTGCAGGAAATATTCTGCATATAAAGGGACTTTTGGCACGTTTACCCAAATGTTACATTCCTTTGTACAAACTTTGTATTAGGCCGCCGAAATAAACTTTTTATTCTTAAAGAAGTGGAGGCTCTCCCATTTCTTGGATCAAGAGCCCCTAACTGGCATCAGGGCAACTGTCTGATCTTTTAGATTGTAAACAATTTACATTAATGTGATAATTGTAATCACCTAAACCTGCGTAACTCAAATCCATAAATACAAAACACCGATATGAAAAACAGTACAGAATGGGTCACATAACCAGAGACCAAACAAAACGTTACTCGTCAATCCTAACCAGCCTGATAAGAAGGGCAAAAAAACTGTATTATGAGAACAGATTATCCAACTTACGAGGTGATATAAAAAAGACCTGGAAGACCCTATCAGAAATTCTGGGAACAAAAAAGATATCACGACATAGCGAAATAAAATTAGCAAAATCAGATGAACCCCAACTCCCACCAACAGAAACAGCAAACAGACTCAATGATTTCTTCTCCACTATAGGTCAAAACCTTGCCAATAAAATCCCAAGCTCAGATACCCCACCAAATGACTACCTCACTGGCAACTACCCGAACACACTGTTCCTAGCTCCAACTAACCCATACGAAGTCTCCCTTATTATCAACGCACTGAAAAACAAGGCAGGAGATTTAAATACCTTACCACCCTTTATATACAAAAAAGCGTCACAAGTACTATCACCAATCATTGCAACACTCTTTAACAAATCCATTGAATCCTCCACCTTTCCTACAGTTCTCAAAATAGCAAGGGTCACCCCGATCCATAAAGGAGGAGACCAAACAGAGTTGAATAACTATAGGCCAATATCCAATTTACACCCTCTCTCAAAAATCTTCGAAAAATTAATTCATAAACGAATCTACTCCTACCTCATCTCCCAAAACATTCTCAACCCCTGCCAATTTGGATTCAGGCCTAATAAAAATGCTAATGATGCTATTATACACATGCTAGAACATATATACAATGCAATAGAGAAAAAAGAAGTCCCACTGGGGATCTTCATTGACTTACGTAAAGCTTTTGATACAGTTGACCATGACTTGCTCCACGTAAAATTGTCACACTATGGTATTAGAGGGCACTCCCTCAACTACCTCAAGTCTTACCTCAGAAACAGAAGCCAATATGTGTACGCAAATGGGGCAAGCTCTTCCGCACAACCAATTACAGTTGGTGTCCCACAGGGAAGTGTCCTTGGCCCTCTTCTCTTTCTCCTATACATAAATGACCTACCAAATGCTTCGCAATTACTCAAACCCACACTTTTTGCAGATGACACTACATACGTTTTCCCTCACCCGAGCCCAGTCACGCTAGCCAATACTGTAAACACCGAATTACAGAAAATATCTACCTGGATGAGGACTAACAAACTTACACTAAACATTGACAAAACCTACTTCATTCAGTTTGGTAACAGAGCTACAGATGTACCTCTTAACATAACGATAAATGGATCACCTATCACAAAGCTAACAGAGGGAAAATTCTTAGGAATCCACCTCGATAATACTCAAATTTCATACACATGTACAACAAATTTCTAAGAAAATTTCCAAGACTGTAGGCATACTATCGAAGATACGGTACTATGTTCCACAGTCAGCCCTCCTGGCCCTTTATCACTCTCTTATTTACCCCTATCTCACCTATGGAATTTGTGCATGGGGCTCAACAACAATTAACCATCTCAGACCACTAATTACCCAACAAAAGGCTGCAGTTAGAATGATAACAAATTCTCACTACAGGCAACACACTCCACCAATATTCAAAACACTCAACCTACTCACCATACAAAACATCCATACTTATTATTGCACCTATTACATACATAGAACACTCAACTCTGATATTAACCCTCCCCTCAAACATCTCCTTGCCAACCTCAACAGAACACATGACCATAATACAAGGCACAGATCACTCTTTGATGTTCCTCGTGTCCATCTCACGCTATGCAAAAACTCAATGCACATAAATGACCCTAAAATCTGGAATTCATTACCTGTAAATATAAAAGAAACACTACCTGTTTATAAATTCAAGTCTCTTCTCAAAGTTCACTTACTCACTCAAAACCAAATAAATACTGAATAACTGAACCTTATAAATTGTATATCTTAAATGTTACTCACAATTATATCACATAAATGTTAAACCTAGGACCCAATCTAACTTTGTTATTTTTTTAAATACACTACCTAACAGAATACTCCATTCGACTGAATGAACAGCAATGCATGCAACCATATGACCTGTCTTTGTAATACTCATTTGTGCTTTATAGTTATCTGTTTACAATAATGTTTTATCACTGATTTCATCATTGCTTAGTTAATCTTAAGTTAATTTTAAGCCAGCCCGTAATGCTATGCATAGTATAAGTGGCTTTGGCATGCTGCTCTTACCTGTATGTTTTGTACCTCTGTATGTATGCTTAAATTTCTAAATAAACTGTATCCACGTGTTAAGTGTACATAAATAAAGCTAATTATCGTGAAGGTATCAAGGTACCGGTGGCTGCATGGGTATCAAGGCACCAGAGGCTGCAGCACCAGTATCAAGGTACCAGTGACTGCAGCACTGGTATCAAGGTACTAGTGACAGCAGCACCAGTATCAAGGTACCAGTGGCTGCAGCACCAGTATCAAGGTACCAGTGACTGCAGCACCAGTATCAAGGTACCAGTGACTGCAGCACCAGTATCAAGGTACTGGTGGCAGCAGCACTGGTATCAAGGTACCAGTGACCAACACCAGTATCAAGGTACTAGTGGTGGCAGCACTGGTATCAAGGTACCAGTGGCTCCAGCATCAGTATCAAGGTACCAGTGGCTGCAGCACCAGTATCAAAGTACTGGTGGCTCCAGCATCAGTATCAAGGTACCAGTAGCCAGAACACCAGTATCAAGGTACCAGTAGCTGGAATACCAGTATCAAGGTACCAGTAGCTGGAATACCAGTATCAAGGTACCAGTGGCTCCAGCATCAGTATCAAGGTACCAGTAGCTGCAACAGCAGTATCAAAGTACTGGTGGCTCCAGCATAAGTATCAAGGTACCAGTGGCTGCAACACCAGTATCAAGGTACCAGTGGCTCCAGCATCAGTATCAAGGTACTGGTGGCTGCAACACCAGCATCAAGGTACCAGTGGCTGCAACACCAGTATCAAGGTACCAGTGGCTCCAGCATCAGTATCAAGGTACTAGTGGCTGCAACACCAGTATCAAGGTACCAGTGGCTCCAGCATCAAGGTACCAGTAGCTGCAACACTAGTATCAAGGTACCGGTGGCTCCAGCATCAGTATTAAGGTACTGGTGGCTCCAGCATAAGTATCAAGGTACAGTGGCTGCAACACCAGTATCAAGGTACTGGCGACTCCAGCATCAGTATCAAGGTACCGGTGGCTCCAGCATAAGTATCAAGGTACCAGTGGCTTCAGCATCAATGTACCAGTAGCTGCAACACTAGTATCAAGGTACCGGTGGCTCCAGCATCATTATCAAGGTACCAGTAGCTGCAACGCCAGTATCAAGGTACCGGTAGCTCCAGCATCAAGGTACCGGTGGCTCCAGCATCATTATCAAGGTACCAGTAGCTGCAACACCAGTATCAAGGTACCAGTGGCTCCAGCATCAAGGCACCGGTGGCTGCAACGTCAGTATCAAGGTACCAGTGGCTGCATCAGTATCAAGGTACAGGTGGCTGCAACACCAGTATCAAGGTACTAGTGGCTGCAACACCAGTATCAAGGTACCAGTGGCTGCAACACCAGTATCAAGGTACCAGCGGCTGCAACACCAGTATCAAGGTACGAGTGGCTGCAACACCAGTATCAAGGTACCAGTAGATGCAACACCAGTATCAAGGTACTAGTGGCTGCAACCAGTATCAAGGTACCAGCGGCTGCAACACCAGTATCAAGGTACGAGTGGCTGTAACACCAGTATCAAGGTACTGGTGGCTCCAGCACCAGTATCAAGGTACCGGTGGTGGAACCACCGGCTTCACCAACCTCTATATTACACTACATTTACCTGCAATATTACAGTTTCAGTGATCTACATTATTAAGGTGGAGTGTGTGAGGTGGGTGGCCAGAGTGATGCATCACAACACCAACATCAACACCATCATGAAGCATCAACACCATCATAAAGCATCAATCACGGTCATGCTGCATTAATGGCCGCCTCCAATACTCAATAAAACCTTCATTTACCATCATACTTGCTACAATAACCAAGTAAATGTAGCGCAACCACTCGGGCCAAGGCTACGGATGATAAAAATCAATTAATGTAATGTAGAAGTAGCGGTAAAGTGGTAAAAATGAGCATTATAACTGACCTCTTCCTCGGTTCATGTTCGTGGATGCTGAGTCCTGCTGGGTGTGGGGAGGAAGCAGGCTTGCCACAACATAATGTGATACACTCACATAACTATCGTCATATATTAATATCTATCAGCAAAATGTAACATAAAATATATTTTAAATTTTAGGAAAAGAACAGAATGATGCTTGTGTGTGTGTGGAATATCGAATCAGGCGAGATATTTGATTGGTTAGTTTGTGCTGCCCTGAGTCGTTAAGGTTGGTACGACTGACTAGTAAGAAAACGGGCCTTGAATAAATCAATAATCTGTAACTGCCTTGATGCCTCCCTGGGGTCTTGATCCAAGGATCTCTAGCTGCCTTGATGCCTCCCTGGGGTCTTGATCCAAGAATCTCTAGCTGCCTTGATGCCTCCCTGGGCTCTTGATCCAAGGATCTCTAGCTGCCTTTATGACTCCCTGGGCTTTTGATCCAAGGATCTGTACTTGCCTTGATATTTACTATACAGATAGGTTTACTATACAAATATCAGGAGTCTAAGAAATAAAACAGATGAGCTAAGATTACTTGCAATTGTAGGTAATATAGATATTATTGGTACAGCAGAGAACTGGCGGCTAACGCTCTCGCTTCACACGGCGAGGGCCTGGGTTCGATTCCCAGCCAGAGTAGAAACATTGGACGTGTTTCTTTCCACCTGTTGTCTATGTTCCCCATCAGTAAAATGGGTACCTGGGTGTTAGTCGACTGGTGTGGGTCGCATCCTGGGACACTGACCTAATTTGCCCGAAATGCTGAGCATAACAAGGGAGTTTCTATATAGTAGTATGTCATTGTTGTCAGCTGGGACTGTATACCTTGTGCATGTACTTGTAGTAAATAAAGATATTATTATTATTATTATTATTATTAACCTGGATGCAACACACAGGGTTATAAACTGCCACATTGATAGGGTCAACAGGAAGGATGGTGGAGTGGCGATGTATGTCAGAGATAATTTAAATTGTTGTCTTAGACATAAGATTAGAAACATCGAACACAGAATCTGTTTGGCTACAGTTTCTCGAGGGTCGTCCCCTCAAGGAAGGTTCCTTGATGTTGGTGAGGGGCTCTTGATTTAGAGAATTGGATCTGTGCTCCAGTTCCCCGAATTAAGCCTGAATGCCTTCCACATTCCCCCCCCCCCCCAGGCGCTGTATAATCCTCCGGGTTTAGCGCTTCCCCCTTGATTATAATAATAATCTCGAGGGTCGTGACAAATTAATTTTGGGTGTTTACCTGGAGTTTACCTGGAGAGAGTTCCGGGGGTCAACGCCCCCGCGGCCCGGTCTGTGACCAGGCCTCCTGGTGGATCAGAGCCTGATCAACCATGCTGTTGCTGCTGGCTGCACGCAAACCAACGTACGAGCCACAGCCCGGCTGATCAGGAACTGACTTTAGGTGCTTGTCCAGTGCCAGCTTGAAGACTGCCAGGGGTCTGTTGGTAATCCCCCTTATGTGTGCTGGGAGGCAGTTGAACAGTCTCGGGCCCCTGACACTTATTGTATGGTCTCTTTAACGTGCTAGTGACACCCCTGCTTTTCATTGGGGGGATGGTGCATCGTCTGCCAAGTCTTTTGCTTTCGTAGTGAGTGATTTTCGTGTGCAAGTTCGGTACTAGTCCCTCTAGGATTTTCCAGGTGTATATAATCATGTATCTCTCCCTCCTGCGTTCCAGGGAATACAGGTTTAGGAACCTCAAGCGCTCCCAGTAATTGAGGTGTTTTATCTCCGTTATGCGCGCCGTGAAAGTTCTCTGTACATTTTCTAGGTCGGCAATTTCACCTGCCTTGAAAGGTGCTGTTAGTGTGCAGCAATATTCCAGCCTAGATAGAACAAGTGACCTGAAGAGTGTCATCATGGGCTTGGCCTCCCTAGTTTTGAAGGTTCTCATTATCCATCCTGTCATTTTTCTAGCAGATGCGATTGATACAATGTTATGGTCCTTGAAGGTGAGATCCTCCGACATGATCACTCCCAGGTCTTTGACGTTGGTGTTTCACTCTATTTTGTGGCCAGAATTTGTTTTGTACTCTGATGAAGATTTAATTTCCTTGTGTTTACCATATCTGAGTAATTGAAATTTCTCATCGTTGAACTTCATATTGTTTTCTGCAGCCCACTGAAAGATTTGGTTGATGTCCGCCTGGAGCCTTGCAGTGTCTGCAATGGAAGACACTGTCATGCAGATTCGGGTGTCATCTGCAAAGGAAGACACGGTGCTGTGGCTGACATCCTTGTCTATGTCGGATATGAGGATGAGGAACAAGATGGGAGCGAGTACTGTGCCTTGTGGAACAGAGCTTTTCACCGTAGCTGCCTCGGACTTTACTCTGTTGACGACTACTCTCTGTGTTCTGTTAGTGAGGAAATTATAGATCCATCGACCGACTTTTCCTGTTATTCCTTTAGCACGCATTTTGTGCGCTATTACGCCATCTATAGAGCGCCACCCCATCTATAGAGGGTACTTCTCCCCTAACCCACGATGTCAGCGATGGCACTGCAGGGAGTGCCGGGCTCACAGGAACTTCCACTACAGGGACAGCATCGTGGAGTTCGACCGCGAGGCAGCTGTCAGGTGTGCCACAGGCAGTGTGTACTCAGTTCCTCAAGCTTCAACATCCGTGCACACGAGGGCCTGGGATCTTCAGTCAACTTGGCGTCCACCAGGACGTTGCCATGTCCCTAGGACAGCTCTCCATCGGGCTGCTAACGGAGCCACTGGCTTCTTTGACCTCTTGGGGAGGGTCGATGGTGCTCGTGCAAGCAGCAGATCCCGGGGCAACTTGCTGCTGTTTGCAATGGCTGTCTGCCGAGGAGAGACAGGCACCTAGCAACATCTGTTGTTGGGGCAATGGATGAATTCCCTGCTATGTTTGTTAACTGCTCATTACTCTGTAATTTGTCTATGATTGTAATCATGTGATAACGTGTTTATCATTCATTACCTTTGAAACTTGTCATGATTTTGACCAGCTCTACCTGGAGCTCATTACCTTTGTAAATTCTCATGATTAATGTGTTTATGATTCATTACCTTTGCAATTATTCACGAGTGTGACCAGCTCTACCTGGAGCTCATTACCTTTGTAACTTGGTCATGATTATGACCAGATCTAGTTCATTACCTTTGTAACTTGCTCAGCTATCAAAACTTTGGAGTCCAGTCCCTGGACCAATTATGTACCTCTGTAATCTTTTGACTACCGCCCACAGGATGGGTATGGGGTGCATAATAAACATATTAAACTGAACTTACACCATGGTCACACTTGTCAAAGGCTTTTGCAAAGTCTGTATATATTACATCTGCATTCTTTTTGTCTTCTAGTGCATTTAGGACCTTGTCGTAGTGATCCAATAGTTGAGACAGACAGGAGCGACCTGTTCTAAACCCATGTTGCCCTGGGTTGTGTAACTGATGGGTTTCTAGATGGGTGGTGATCTTGCTTCTTAGGACCCTTTCAAAGATTTTTATGATATGGGATGTTAGTGCTATTGGTCTGTAGTTCTTTGCTGTTGCTTTACTGCCCCCTTTGTGGAGTGGGGCTATGTCTGTTGTTTTTAGTAACTGTGGGACGACCCCTGTGTCCATGCTCCCTCTCCATAGGATGGAAAAGGCTCGTGATAGGGGCTTCTTGCAGTTCTTGATGAACAAAGAGTTCCATGAGTCTGGCCCTGGGGCAGAGTGCATGGGCATGTCATTTATCGCCTGTTCGAAGTCATTTGGCATCAGGATAACATCGGATAGGCTTGTGTTAATCAAATTTTGTGGCTCTCTCATAAAAAATTAATTTTGATCTTCAACTCTCAGTCTGGTTAGCGGCTTGCTAAAAACTGAGTCATATTGGGACTTGAGTAGCTCACTCATTTCCTTGCTGTCATCTGTGTAGGACCCATCTTGTTTAAGTAGGGGCCCAATACTGGACGTTGTTCTCGATTTTGATTTGGCATAGGAGAAGAAATACTTTGGGTTTCTTTCGATTTCATTTATGGCTTTTAGTTCTTCCCGCGATTCCTGACTCCTAAAGGATTCTTTTAGCTTAAGTTCGATGCTTGCTATTTCTCTGACCAGTGTCTCCCTACGCATTTCAGATATATTGACCTCTTTTAGCCGCTCTGTTATTCTTTTCCGTCGCCTGTAAAGGGAGCGCCTGTGATTTATATTCGAATTCAAATTCAAATTCAAGTTTATTCTCTATAAGGTTACAATGTGGGGTTTACATGTTTTGGATATTGTGTGGTTTACATGTTATAAAATACTAATTACAGAGGGGGCCACTAGGACACCTAGCATGGCTAGGCATTTCGGGCAGACTTAGATTAATTCTTAACATTAAATCCTTCTATTCTATTTGATTCGCCGGTATGGTATCCCGGCCCGGGTCTCTTCCATTTTGGTGACCCGGCAATTAAATCCTTACAGATTATGGTATTAAGGCTAAGTGACTACATCATAATTTGTGAGTTTAGCAATGTGAATGCTTTTGTTTTGGCACAATACATGGTGTCTATATTGGAGTATCATGGGCAAACTTATGACTAGTTAGGATTTATTATTTTAAGATTAAGATTAGTATTTCTGGGTTTATAGTCAGTGGGTGAGTGAGTGTAATTGTGAACCACCAGCTGGTTATCATGTAGTTAGTTGTCGGGGTGGATCAGGGAGATAAGATGTTTTCTAACTGTAGTTTTGAAAGTGATGAATGTGTCTGCAGTTCTAGAGTTTTCAGGTAGGGTGTTCCAGATTTTAGGTCCTTTGAAGTACATTGAATTTTTGTAAAGGTTTAGTCAAACACGGGGAATGTCATAGAGATGTTTGTGTCTGGTGTTATGCCTGTGGATCCTGTCACAACTATCAAGAAAGCGTTTTAGGTCAAGGTTAATATTGGAATTTAAGGTCCTGTAGATATAGATTGCACAGTAGTAAGTGTGGATGTACTGAACAGGGAGTAAGTTTAGATCTATGAAGAGTGTGGGGGTGTGTTGCCAGGGATGGGATTTACTGATTATTCTTACTGCGGCTTTTTGTTGGGTTATTATTGGCTTTAGGTGTGTTGCTGCAGTTGAACCCCAAGCACAGATAGCATAGGTGAGGTATGGATATATAAGTGAATGGTATAGTGTGAGAAGGGCAGTTTGCGGCACGTAGTATCGTATCTTGGAGAGGATCCCCACAATTTTGGATACTTTTTTGTTATGTGTTGGATATGGGTGCTGAAATTTAGGTTGTTGTCGAGGTATAGGCCAGGAAATTTGCCCTCAATATGTCTGGCAATTAGAGTGTTGTCGATCTTAATGTTAAGCTGCGCAACACCTGCTCTGCTACCAAACATAATGTAGTAGGTTTTGCCAGTGTTAAGTGTAAGTATATTGGCTATCATCCAAGTCGATATTTTGAGCAGCTTCTCGTTAACAATGGTGTTGAGGGTGGCAAGATTAGGGTGGGAGATGACATAAGTCGTGTCGTCAGCAAAGAGAATGGGTTTCAGGTGTTGGGATATGTTTAGAAGATCATTGATATAAATGAGGAAGAGCAGGGGTCCAAGGACACTTCCCTGCGGAACTCCAGTATTGATGAGGCTGTGTCTTTAATGGTGACGTACTGATACCTATTAGAAAGGTAGGATTTAAAATATGCAAGCGAATGGCCTCTTATACCATAGTGGTCAAGTTTGTGGAATAGGATGCCGTGGTCTACTGTGTCAAACGCTTTTCTTAGGTCAATAAAAATTCCTAGCGGATATTCCTTATTTTCCAATGCTGTGTAAAGCAGGTCTAGCATTTTTATAATTGCATCATTAGTGCTATTATTTTTCCTGAATCCAAATTGGCAGGGGTTGAGTATGTTTTGTGACGTTATAAATGAATATAGTCTCCTGTGCACGAGTTTCTCGAAGATTTTGGATAGCAATGGTAAGTCTGATATTGGCCTATAGTTGTTTAAGTCTGTAGGGTCACCACCTTTATGTATTGGTGTAACCGTTGCCATCTTGAGTAGTTTCGGGAAGGTGCTAGTTTCTAGTGACTTGTTAAAAAGTAATGAAATAGCATGTGAAAGGACATGGGCCGCTCGCTTGTACAATAATGGTGGGACGTGAGACAGATTCCCGAGTTATTTTTAAGTGACTTTATGATCGCGGTGACTTCCGAGGGCTCAGTTGGTACAAGATAGAAGGAATTTGGGAAATTCCCATCTAGGTAGTCCCCGGCACGGGCATTGGTACATGGGATTTTACTGGCGAGATTAGATCCTATGTTTGAAAAGAAGTCGTTTATCATGTTAGCTGTATCAGCGGGATGCAGTGGTGTTTCATGAGGTTTAGTTAGAACAATATTCTTGGGTTTTTTCAGTTTGTGGGTCCCCAGAATCTGGGAAAGTGTTTTCCAGGTCTTTTTTTTATATCTCCTCTTGTGTCAGTGAATCTGCTGGAGTAGTACAGTTGTTTGGCTTTCTTTATTAATTTGGTGAGAACTGTTGAATATTGTTTAAAAATATCTTTGTGTATTAAGCCCTGTCTATATTGCTTTTCATATTGGTGTTTCTTATCAATGGATTTCAGAATGCTGCTGGTTAGCCATGGGCAACCAAGCCGTTCATTCGTGATCTGTTTAGTTTTTATAGGACAATGTTTGTTGTATAGTCTAAGTATTTTGTTAAGAAAAATGTCTGTCCAATCGTCAATACCATTAGCCTTGTATAATTCTGTAGGCCGGTCAACAGTCTCTAGGTCCGCAGTGAAATTCCTTATTGAGGCCTCATCATGGAGTTTAAATGAAACTTTGTTGTATTCAAGTGGTGGTTTACTAATGTTTGTCAGGAGGAAGGTAGGGTAGTGGTCTGTAGTGCTATCTGTGATTATCCCTGATTTAAGGGGGGCTAGTATATTGGTCCATATGTGGTCTATTATGGTTGCACTTGTCTCAGTGAGCCTGGTTGGTTTAGTTATTGTTGGTATGAGAAGTGTGTTGTTCATATTGTTGATGAAATCAGTTACAGTCTGATCATCTGGTTGGCCAAGATTAATATTGAAGTCTCCAGCTAAGAGAAGGTGGCGCTTGTTCATTTGTCTGTTTGTTATTAGTGACTTTAGATTCTCACTGAAGTTTGGGATGTTTGTGTGGGGTATCCAGTATATGGCACCGATTGTTATAGGCGTCTTGAGGTTTTTTACAGTAAAATTAGCAAAAATGTATTCCCCATATTCATCACTAAAGCAATTAGTGCTAATACAAGATAGTTGGTTAGAGTAACAGATTGCAGTACAACCCCCAACTTGGTATGGTCTGCAGTTGTGGATTGCTGTGTATCCTGGTAGTGGGTAGATATCAATTGTGTCCTGCTTAAGCCAGGTCTTAGTAAGAATAATGCAGGAGAAGGGTGTCTTTAGTGACTCAAGGAGTGCCAGGAGGTCATCATAGTGTTTGCTTAAGGACCTGATGTTGTAGTTAAGAGCTGATAGACTTTGAGCAGTGTTGAGGATAGTGCTGGCTTGTGATGCTGTGTAATAAAGGCAGTTACTTTCCAATAAGTTTTGATTGTGTGTTAGATTATGGAGGTTTAGGTCAGGGTCAACGTGATCATTCATCTTTTAGGTTTAAATAGTGGTTGTTTATATCCTGTATTATGTGGTGAGTTCTAATACTGATTTCTGTAGTGGTGGGAGGTTTGGATAAGTATACTGCTAAAGCACTTTGGTCATATAGAGTATAGTCATTAATAAACATAATGAAATTGATATTATCTATGTGTTGTGCTAGAATGAGCTAAAGTACAGCTAGGTATAAACTAATACTATAAAAAAAACAAATTACA
This sequence comes from Cherax quadricarinatus, assembly GCF_038502225.1. Classification (NCBI taxonomy): domain Eukaryota; kingdom Metazoa; phylum Arthropoda; class Malacostraca; order Decapoda; family Parastacidae; genus Cherax; species Cherax quadricarinatus. The sequence goes on from NC_091361.1 coordinate 21,543,289, forward strand.
ATTGGCACCAGACTCACTCTTGTAATTGCACTAAGGTCTAATATAATAAATTTAGTGTTGCCTATGTATTGAGCTAGAATGAGCTAAAGTACAACTAGGTATAGTTAGTTTAGGGGTTGTCTATGTATTGAACTAGAATGAGCTAAAGTACAACTAGGTATAAACTTATAATATAAAAATACAATGTGTGGTGTGAATATAATGCAGAGAATTCGTAGTTTGGAAGTTAGGAGGAGGTGCGGGATTACCAAAACTGCTGAGGAAGGGTTGTTGAGGTGGTTCGGACATGTAGAGAGAATAGAGCGAAACAGAATGACTTCAAGAGTGTATCAATCTGTAGTGGAAGGAAGGCGGGATAGGGGTCGGCCTAGGAAAGGTTGGAGGGAGGGGGTAAAGGAGGTTTTGTATGCGAGGGGCTTGGACTTCCAGCAGGCATGCGTGAGCGTGTTTGATAGGTGAATGGAGACAAATGGTTTTTAATACTTGACGTGCTGTTGGAGTGTGACCAAAGTAACATTTATGAAGGGGTTCAGGGAAACCGGCAGGCCGGACTTGAGTCCTGAAGATGGGAAGTACAGTGCCTGCACTCTGAAGGAGGGGTGTTAATGTTGCAGTTTAAAAACTGTAGTGTAAAACACCCTTCTGGCAAGACAGTGATGGAGTGAATGATGGTGAAAGTTTTTCTTTTTCGGGCCACCCTGCCTTGGTGGGAATCGGCCAGTGTGATAATAAAAATAAAAAAAACAAAAATACAAATTAAAATGGTACTTGCAATTGCACTAGGGTCTGATATAGGTTGTTAACAAGATCAAGAGTATAACTAGATTTAAAATGATAAAATAAAATTCACAAATTAAAGTACCAAAAGAATAATAAGTAAAAAATAACAATGACAATGACTTGGTTATAATATGATAGTAAGATGGTAGACAGGTAGACAGGTACACAGGTAGACAGGTACACAGGTACAAAGGATAATATAAAGGTTGGAGTTGAATATACAAACTTGAAAATTTGGCAACAAAATGTTATGAAAAGTATAAAATAATGATTAATTTACAAAAGTAAAATTGACTGGTAGTAAATAAACCTTGATAGAGTGCAGTAAGCTGCTATGGGACGAAATTCATAAGGCATCTAGATATGAAACTGTTGTGTTAATGGGAGATTTTAACTTTAGAAAAACTGATTGAAATAATGTGGCAGGAAATCTTGAGTCTAATGACTTTCTTGATACGGTTCAGGATTGCTTTTTAGAACAGGCTGTGACAGAACCAACTATAGGAAACAATCTGCTTAACTTGATTCTTGCCAACAAAGAATCACTAGTTGATAATCTTGAGGTTAATGATGAGCTTGGGGAAAGTGATCACAAATCACTTAGTTTCAATATATCATGGAGTTACCTGGAGAACTGCAATCAAATCTCTGTCCCAGACTTTCGCTTGGCCGATTTCATGGGACTGAAAAATTACCTGGGTGGGCTAAATTGGGATGTCCTGACTATGGGTCAGGACATGCCCAGACAACTTTTGTTCTGAGTAGGGAAATTAGATCTAACAAAAATGATCCCAGATGGATGAACAATAGATTAAAACATCTCATTGGTCAAAAGAGAGGCATATACAGGCATATCAAAAGAGGGGAGAGGCAGTTAAGAAATCAATATATTCAATTAAAGAGAGAAATAAAAAAAAGGAATAAGAAAAGGAAAAAGGGATAATGAGGCTAAGGTCACAAGGGATTCAAAGACTAACTCAAAAGGGTTCTTTCAGGTATACAGAAGTCAGATTAAGGACAAGATAGGCCCACTTAAGAGTAACTCTGGTCAGATCACTGACAGTGATAAGGATATGTGTGAAATTTTCAATTCTTACTTCCTCTCAGTTTTTACTCAGGAAGATTCTAGCGAAATTCCAGAAATAATAGATTATGTAGAACAGGATGATAAACTATGCACGATTGTGGTAACTAGTGCCATGGTCCTCAGACAAATAGAACCTAACAAATCCCCAGGTCCTGATGAACTGCTTGCAAGGGTGTTAAAGGAATGTAAAGAGGAACTTAGCATACCTTTGGCTAATCTTTTTTAACATATCACTACAAACTGGCATAGTGCCTGATAAGTGGAAAATGGCAAATGTAATACCTATTTACAAGGCAGGTGACAGGTCCTTGGCTTCAAACTATAGACCAATAAGCCTTACCTCCATAGTGGGAGTGGTTATGAATTGTCGAAGCAATTCATAGCCATCTCGAAAGGCATAAACTGATTAATGAATCTCAACACGGTTTTACAAAAGGGTGTTCCTGTCTTATGAATTTACTAACTTTCTTCACTAAGATGCCTCTTCAAGGGGGGCTCCTTGGCGTGGTGAAGAGGCTCTTGGTCTGAGGAATTAGACCTGTCGGTCTCCTTCCTCAGACCGAACCTAATAGTTGGGATCCTCTCCAAGATACGATACTACGTGCCGCAAAATGCCCTTCTCACACTATACCACTCACTTATTTATCCATACCTCACCTATGCTATTTGTGCTTGGGGATCAACTGCAGCAACACACCTAAAGCCAATAATAACCCAACAAAAAGCTGCAGTAAGAATAATCACTAAATCCCATCCCTGGCAACACACCCCCCCACTCTTCATAGATCTAAACTTACTCCCTGTTCAGTACATCCACACTTACTACTGTGCAATCTACATCTACAGGACCTTAAACTCCAATATCAACCTTGACCTAAAACGCTTTCTTGATAGTTGTGACAGAACCCCCAGGCATAACACCAGACACAAACATCTCTACGACATTCCCCATGTCCGACTAAACCTTTACAAAAATTCAATGTATGTCAAAGGCCCTAAAATCTGGAACACCCTACCTGAGAACTCTAGAACTGCAGACACATTCATCACCTTCAAAACTACCATTAGAAAACATCTTATCTCCCTGATAAACCCCATCAACTAACTACACGAATACCACCTGGTGGTTCACACTTACACTCACTCACCCATTTGACCATAAACAGAAATATTAATCTCAATCTTAAAATAATGAATCCTATGATACTCCAATACTGAAACTATGTACTGTGCCAAAACAAAAGCATTCACATTGCTAAACTCACAAACTAGTATTTAGTCACTTAGCCATAATACCAACTTACCTCATAATTTGTAATATTTTAAAATAAAGAATTAAACTAAGTCTGCCCGAAATGCCTAGCCATGCTAGGCATTCTAGTGGTACACTCTGTAATCATTATTTAACTACATGTAAACCACACAACAACCAAATTCTGTAAATTCAACATTGTAATCTTTATAGAGAATAAACTTTGAATTTGAATTTGAAAATTACCCCCCAATCCCCCCTTCCCTCTCCCATCCTCCCCTTTTCCCTTTCCTCCTCCTCCCCACCCCTCCCTTTTGCCCTTCCTTTTTGGCCTTTGGGATTTTTTCCCACAGGCACGCTAGTTCCTAGGTAGGGGAAAGGGTACTGGGGTCCATCCCATTCCGTTGAGGTTCTTGGCGGTGGCATAGTTTGCCGTGGAATCTGGATTGCCTAGGGATGTCCTGATCCCTCTCCGGTATCCCGGAGGGTGGCTTTGGGTGTCTTTCAGGCGACGGGTGTATCTCTGGAAGCCACCTTTCGGATTCCGGGGGTGGTGGCCGAAGGAGGTATGCTTTGTGGTGGATATCCGGCCGCCCTCTCTTTTGTCCACCGAGGTAGCTCGGCAGATGTGAGGTTGCTATCCCGGATTGCTGGTTTACTGGCATGATGGGTAGGGTATGGCACGGGTTCCATGCTGCATCTGCGCTACTTGCGGTGCTGAGGTCCTCTTGGGCGTGGAGGGAGATTTCTGGCCCTTTCATTCCTCCTAGGAACTATCCCTCCCTGGTCCCCCCTTTCTTTATTCTTTTTTCTTTTTCTTTTATTTTCTTCTTTCTTTTTTTTTCTTAAAAACAAAAAGAAAGAAGTACCCTAACCATAGAGTACCCGATCCATGACCCCGCTACCCCCGGGCCCCTTATTGTTACTGCACCCCGTTCTGACCTCGCCTCGTCTTTTGGCCACTCTCCGGACATTCCTAAGGCCCCTGTACCTCTTGCTGGTGCTGTTTCCTCACCTGCTTCAGGTACTGGGGCTTCCACTCACTCCTTCGATTTGTCAGACCTCCGCTCTCCTTTGACTATGCTTCCGGCTTCTACCTCTACGGTGCGGCGATTTTCGAATCGTCAGCCCGTCCCACGTCAGACCGACTCTGGTCCCACTTCTAAACGTCAACGACAATCTCCTAATGATGTTACTTCGTTACCTTCACTCTCTACTCGGAAAAGACCAACACGTCATGCACTCCCTCTCCACACTCAGTTTCAGACCACACACTGGACTAAATTCTTTACATTAAGACCGACTTCTTCTACTGCCTATCTTTCCGGCCATAGTATTAGAAAAGTGCTCCTATGCCATGTTGGTAGAGATATTTCCTTTCATGCTCTTAAGAGTGGTACACACATCATTACAGTCCAAAATTCTACCCAAGCTCATGATCTTTTTCTTTCACATATCGATACTATTCCTATCACTATCGAAAAACATCATTCCTTCAATTCTTGTAGTGGTACTGTTATTCTTCCCCATACCATAGTCCAACAGAATTTCCAGACATGTGGCACTGACATTCTCGAACAGCTGGAACTCCAAGATCTCCCAATTTTCAAGGTAGACACTTATGCTCTTCCTGCCCGCGGGCGAAGACGATACCCTTGCAATGTGGCTCGTTTAACTTTTGACAGCCATGAACTCCCATCCTTTGTTTATGTAGCAGGACATCGGTTACAAGTTCGGAAGGTAATCCCTACACCACAACAGTGTAGGAATTGCTGGCGATTTGGCCACCCAGCAAAATATTGCAGATCTATAGCCAAATGCCCAGTCTGTGGTGCCGATGACCATTCTAATACGTCTTGCAGTTGAACTCCCTCTTGCCTTAATTGTCATGAGGCTCACCCTTCGTACTCTCGCCGTTGCCAAGTCTACTTAAATGAGCAGGAAATTCATTGCCTCAAAGAGGCAGAAGGTCTCCCTTATACTATGGCGGTTTCTCATCTCCGCCTCCAAGGGAGACTCCCCCGTGTTTCTTATTCTCGTGTTTCAAAGCGTCCCCCCACTTCTGGGGTCACATCTTCTGCAGCCTCCTCTGCGGTTGCCAGTCCCATAGTCACTCCTGTATCTAATTCTTTTGCTGTCCTGGGCTCAGACGTCCCTACTTCAACTCCTCAGTCTGTCCTCACTTCTTCGTGTCCTCCCTCACAAACCCCGGTATCGACAAGACCTCGTACGACACCTCCTCCCAATCGTCCCTCTACTTCTCAGAGACCCAAAAAATCTTCTTTAACCCCTCCTTCCCTTCATCCACCTCCACATTTTACCATCCCGGTCTCTGTACCTGAGTCTTCCCCTTTCACTGGCTCTGTTACAAGTGTGGAGGTTCATCCTCCTCCTCGTACTGTGCCTTCCTCCCCTGTCCCCTCCCAAGTTCCTTCCTCTTCTGTTGCCTCCCAGGTTTCTGCCTCTTGTGTCCCCTCCCACACTTCTGCAGTTCCCTCCACCCTTTCGCCGCCCCCTACCTTGGTACAGTCCATTACAGCTCCGATCTTTACTCAAACTCCTCCTCCTTCCATCTCCAATATTGTCTCCCATACGACGTCTCTGAGCTCCAAAACACTTGAAGCAATCTCTGAATATATTGCAGAGACCAAACCATCAATGGACATTGATCCACCCTCTGTTCCTCCTCTTTCCTCTTCTCCATCTGCGGAACTCCCTTCTTCACAACGCACCGTTCCTTCGCTACTTGAACGTTTTCCTTTGCCACCGCATGTGGACTTTTCTAACCCCACTAGTCCAGAGGTACCTTTACATGCGGACTTCAGGTATCTTTATTGTTGCCAATCATGGCCTATTTACAGTGGAATATTCACGGCCTCAGGGGTAATCGGGATGAGCTTCTGATGTTTGCTTACAGGAACCAAAATTACACTCTGCCATTATCTATCCTATCTCAGGCTATAATTTATTGTATTCTTCAGATCCTTTTCCTGATGGGACCTCTAATGAAAGTGCCCTTCTTCTACACAATGATATTCCGTACCATCAGCTATTTGTTCGTACTTCGCTGCATTACACAGCAGCCCGTATCCACTTGCATAGGTGGTATACACTCTGTTCTTTGTATCTCCTTCTCGGGCATTATCTATCCCAGATATTGCCTTTCTTGTTTCGTCATTACCGCCACCACTTCTGTTACTTGGCGATTTTAATGCCTATCATTTCCTCTGGGGGGATTCTCACTGTGATTCCCGTGGCATTCAGTTAGAGGCTTTTCTTGCTACCCACCCCCTCCATGTTTTAAATACAGGTACTCACACCCATTTTGATCCTTGGACTCATACTTTCTCTTGCATCGATCTCTCAGTCTGCTCTTCCTCCGCCGCATTAGACTTCACCTGGTCTGTTCTCCCAGATTTATATGACAGCGATCATTTCCCAATCATTCTTACTTCCCCTTCATATTCACCAAATCTTCGTAACCCACGCTGGCAATTTGATCAGGCAAATTGGAACCTTTACTCACAACTAACTGTTTTTAGTGAGGTTCCTTCTTCGTCCTCCATTGATGAGCTTTTACACCTCTTCTCGTCCTCTGTTTTAACCGTAGCTTCTCAATCTATACCCCAAACTTTGGGCAGGCATTCTTAGAAATGCGTGCCTTGGTGGTCTCCTGCTTGTGCTCGTGCAGTACGTTTGAAATGCGCTGCGTGGGGCAGGTACCGGTACAATAGAACCACGGAGAGACTTCTTGATTTTAAGCAGATGCGTGCAATCGCTCGCCGTGTCATCCGTGATGCTAAATGCACTTGCTGGCGAGATTATGTCTCCGCCATCACCTCTGCTTCCTCTATGAGTGCAGTCTGCAAAAAAGTACGAAAACTGAGTGGTGAATATTCTCCTGACCCGGCTCCTGTAATGCGAGTTGCCGGTGTTGATATAGCAAACCCACTAGATGTTGCCAATGAAATTGGCAATCATCTGGTCCATATTTCTCAGGGGCTCCATCTATGCCCCTCGTTTCTTTCCTCAAAGTCTGCCAGAGAGTTAGCACCCTTGGACTTTTCTTCTCTCAGAGAAGAACAGTATAATGTGCCTTTTACAGTTCAGGAACTGGAGGCAACACTCTCAGCTTGCCGATCATCGGCAGCTGGGCCCAACGACATTCATATTCGTATGCTACAACATTTACATCAGTCAGCCCTTGCAGTCCTATTACGCCTTTTCAATCTTATTTGGTCACAGGGAATTCTTCCACAGCTGTGGAAATCTGCCATTGTTCTCCCTTTCCGCAAACCGGGTACTATGGGACATGAAGCCTCCCACTATCGTCCCACTGCTCTTACCAGTGCAGCTTGCAAAGTGATGGAACGCCTGGTAAATAGACATTTAGTGTGGTATTTAGAGAGACACAACAGTCTCTCCACTCGTCAATATGGCTTTCGTAAGGGCCGTTCCACCACAGACCCCTTACTACGCTTGGATACGTATGTTCGTAATGCCTTTGCGAATAACCACTCAGTTATTGCCATATTTTCTGACCTTGAGAAGGCATATGACACAACTTGGAGGTATAATATTTTGGCCAAAGCCCACTCCTTAGGCCTTCGAGGCAATCTACCATCCTTCCTTAAGAACTTTTTAACTGACAGACATTTCCGTGTTCGGGTTAATAATGTGCTCTCCCCGGACTTTATCCAAGGGATGTGTTCTGAGCACAACACTTTTTTTCCTTGCTATAAATGATTTGGCCTCTAGTCTTCCATCCAATATTTGGTTATCACTCTATGTTGATGACTTCTCTATTGCATGTGCAGGCGCTGACTGTCACCTCATTACAGTTTCTCTCCAACATGCAGTCGACCGTGTTTCCAATTGGGCCACCACACATGGGTTTAAATTTTCCAGTACCAACACTCACCAAATTACTTTCACAAGACGCTCTGTCATCTCCGATCATCCTTTGTACCTCTATGGCTCCCGTATCCCTGAACGTGATAGTCAGGTTTCTAGGCCTCCTCTTTGTCCGTAGGTTATCCTGGAAACCTCACATTACCTCTCTGAAAGCAACTTGTCACAGCCGGCTGATTTCTATTATTTTATCAACACACTGGCCGATTCCCACCAAGGCAGGGTGGCCCGAAAAAGAAAAACTTTCACCATCATTCACTCCATCACTGTCTTGCCAGAAGGGTGCTTTACACTACAGTTTTTAAACTGCAACATTAACACCCCTCCTTCAGAGTGCAGGCACTGTACTTCCAGCCAGCTGAACTTTCTTAAAACCCTTGCTCATCTTTCATGGGGAGCTGATCGTCGAACTCTCCTTCTCCTACATTCCACCCTCATTTTATCGAAACTTGATTATGGTGACCAGATCTATTCAGCGGCCTCTCCTGCTACTCTCTCTAGCCTTAACCCCATTCATCTCCAAGGATTACGTTTATGCCTTGGTGCATTTCGCTCTTTCCCTGTTGAGAGACTCTATGCAGAAGCGAACGTTCCATCCTTATCCGTTGCCGTGATGCCCATTGCCTTCGCTACTATGTACGCTCTCATGATCTCTGCAATCCTTCCATTTATAGAATGGTCACCGATATTAGTAGACATTCTTTATTTGTTCGCCGCCCGTTTGCTCCGTCCCTTTTCCCTTCGCCTATATTCGCTCGTCTTCTCTTCAATTACCACCTCTCTATGTTCATGTAGCATCTCACTTTTCCCTACCCCCCTGGGAAGTTCCAGCTGTTCGAGTCTGTTCTTTCTCACTCCCTTGCTCGAAAGCCCAACTGTCTACGGTAGCTTCCCGCTCTCTTTTTCTTGACCGCTTCCACTCTCATTCTCATGCCATTGCAGTGTACACAGATGGCTCTAAGTCTTCTGACAGCGTAGGATTCGCAGCAGTGTTTCCGGACAGCGTCGTATGAGGGCATTTACTATCTTCGGCTAGTATCTTTACTGCTGAATTGTATGCCATTCTTGCAGCACTTATCCGTATTGCATCTATGCCTATGTCATCATTTGTGGTTGTCTCAGACTCCCTTAGTGCTTTACAGGCTATACAGAAATTTGATACACCTCACCCCTTAGTCCTCCGTATCCAACTTTGGCTACGCCGCATCTCTTCCATGCATAAAGATATTGTTTTTTGTTGGGTCCCTGGTCATGTTGACGTACAGGGCAATGAACAGGCAGACACTGCTGCGCGGTCAGCAGTACATGACCTACCAGTTTCATATAGAGGTGTTCCATTTACGGACTATTTTGCTGCAATAGCTACCCACCTTCACACCCGTTGGTCTACTCTGCTCGGTAACAAACTTCAATCCATTAAACCGAGTATAGGTTACTGGCCGTCTTCTTGTCACCAGTGTCGAGGTTGGGAGACTACTCTCTCCTGTCTTCGCATTGGCCATACTCGTCTTAGTTATGGTTATCTCATGGAGAGGCGCCCTGCTCCTCTCTGTGAGAATTGTCAGGTTCCATTATCGGTTAGCCACATTCTATTAGACTGCCCACTTTATCAACGAGCACGCAGAATATACCTCCAACGCCGTCTTCGCTCCACTGCTCTCTCTTTACCTTCCCTTCTCGCTGATGGATCCACCTTTTATCCGAACTCTCTCATTGACTGTTTGACAACAACTGACTTACTTCACAAACTCTGATGATACCTTCAGCCCTTCCTACCTCAATCTCTTGCTGCCCTCTACCCCTTAACTATCCCTTGCCCTGCTGTTTTCTGTAACCTACTGATCATCCCTCCCCCCTTCTACCGCCCAATACCCTCGCTTCCTTTCCTACCCTGCAGCGCTGTATAGCCCTTGTGGCTTAGCGCTTCTTTTTGATTATAATAATAATAATTCACTAAGATGTTTGAGGAGGTAGATCATGGTATTGAATATGATATTGTGTATATGGACTTCAGTAAGGCTTTCAAGGCTACTGAGGAAACTTAAGGCACACAACAGGAGAAATTTTTTTCTGGGTTGAGGCATGGATGATGAATAGGCAGCAGAGAGTTTGCATAAATGGGGAGAAATCAGAATGGGGGTATGTCACTAGCGGTGTTCCAAAGGGGTCAGTGTTGGGCCCCTTGTTGTTCACAATCTTCATAAATGACTCACGAAATCGTAATGACACGATTGCAAACAAACCACAACACGGGCGGGGATAGAACCTGCGATCAGAGAGTCTCAAAACTCCAGACCCTTGCGTTAGCCACTGGACCAGCTAGCCACAATAAGATTCGTCCAACTAGGTATATTTCGACACCATAGGAAGGTTAGCATAGGCACCACTGTGACCACAAATGCAAGTTTTTACAGACGAATCTCCAGCTAGCGTGGCCGTGACGAACTCTAGCTCAAGTCCCCTCAATGATGAGCAAGACTTCTGTTGGGTTGGTTGGGACTAGGAATAGTGTATTCGGGTAGGTGCCTGTGAGGTAGTCTGATGGATGGGTGTTTGAGCTTGGGATTTTGCTCACTAGATTCTTTCCTACGGTGGAGAAGAAAACATTGAGTCTGCTGTTTCAGTTGGTGGGAGTAGGGGTTCATCTAATTTTGTTAATTTGATTGTTTTGTTTTTGGATATCGTTTTAGTTCCTAGAATTTCGGATAGGGTTTTCCAGGTCTTTTTCATATCACCTTTTCTTATGTAATCTATTTTCATAATACAAACATGTGGACTCCTTACTGGATGTTTTGCCATCGGCTGCGCCATCTAGTGGCAGCATTTTGAATTATTATTACGTATTATGTATTTTTTTTAACAAGTTGGCCGTCTCCTGCCGAGGCAGGGTGACCCAAAAGGAAAGAAAATCCCCAAAAAGAAAATACTTTCATCAACATTCAACACTTTCACCTCACTCATACATAATCACTATTTTTGCAGAGGTGCCCAGAACACAACAGTTTAGAAGCATATATGTATAAAGATATAAAACATATCCCTCCAAACTGCCAATACTCCAAACCCCTCCTTTAAAGTGCAGGCACTGTACTTCTCATTTCCAGTACTCAAGTCTGGCTATATAAAAATAACCGGTTTCCCTGAATCCCTTCACTAAATATTACCCTGCTCACACTCCAACAGCTCGTCAGGTCCCAAATATCATTCGTCTCCATTCACTCCTATCTAACATGCTCACGCATGCTTGCTGGAATTCCAAGCCCCTTGGCGACACAACCTCCTTTACCCCCTCCCTCCAACCTTTTCAAGGACGACCCCTAACCCGCCTTCCTTCCCCTACAGATTTATACGCTCTCCATGTCATTCTGCTTTGATCCATTCACTCTAAATGACCAAATCACCTCAACAACCTCTCTTCAGCCCTCTGACTAATACTTTTATTAACTCCACACCTTCTCCTAATTTCCACATTCTGAATTCATTGCATAATATTTACACTACACACTGCCCTTAGACAGGACATCTCCAGTGCCTCCTCACTGCAGCATTTACAACCCAAGCTTCACACCCATATAAGAGTGTTGGTACCACTATAGTTTCATACATTCCCTTCTTTGCCTCAACAGATAATGCTTTTTGTCTCCACATATACCTCAATGCACCACTCACCTTTTTTTCTTCATGAATTCTATGGTTAACCTCATCCTTCATAAATCCATCAGCCGACACGTCAACTCCCCAATACCTGAATTCCCTTCTTCCATACTCCTCCTCCCCAATCTGATATCCAGTTTCTCTTTATCTAAATCATTTGATACCCTCATCACCTTACCCTTTTCTATGTTCACTTTCAACTTTCCACCTTTACACACACTCCCAAACTCATCCACTAACCTTTGCAATTTTTCTTTAGAATCTCCCATAAGCATAGTATCATCAGCAAAAAGTAACTGTATCAACTCCTATTTTGTATTTGATTCCCCATAATTTAATCGCACCACTCTCCCCAACACCCTAGCATTTACTTCTTTTACAACTCCATCTATAATACTGTATATTAAACAGCCATGGTGACATTACACGTCCCTGTCTAAGACCTACTTTTACCGGGAAGTAGTCTCCCTCTCTTCTACACACCCTAACCTGAGCCTCACTATCCTCATAAAAACTCTTTACAGCATTTAGTAACTTACCACCTATTCCATATACTTGCAACATCTGCCACATTGCTCCTCTATCCACTCTATCACATGCCTTTTCTAAATCCATAAATGCAATAAAAACTTCCCTACCTTTATCTAAATACTGTTCACATATATGCTTCAATGTAAACACTTGATCTACACATCCCCTACCCACTCTAAAACCTCCTTGCTCATCCACAATCCTACACTCTGTCTTGCCTCTAATTTTAAATAATAACCCTACCATACACTTTTCCTGGTATACTCAATAAACTTATTCCTCTATAATTTTTACAATCTCTTTTGTCCCCCTTTCCTTTATATGAAGGAATTATACATGCTCTCTGCCAATCCGTAGGTACCTTCCCCTCTTTCATACATCTATTAAACAAAAATACCAACCACTCCAACACTATATCCCCCCCTGCTTTTAACATGTCTGTCATGATCCCGTCAGTTCCAGCTGCTTTACCCCCTTTAATTCTATGTAATGCCTCACGTACCTCCCCCACACTCACATCCTGTTCTTCTTTACTCCTAAAAGATGGTATACCTCCCTGGCCAGTGCATGAAATTACTGCCTCCCTTTCTTCGTCGACATTTAAAAGTTCCTCAAAATATTCTCGCCATCTACCCAATACCTCCATCTCCCCATCTACTAACTCCCCTACTCCGTTTTTAACTGACAAATCTATTAGTTCCCTAGGCTTTCTTAACTTGTTTAACTCACTCCAAAATTTTTTTCTTATTTTCATTAAAATTTCTTGACAGTGCCTCTCCCACTGTATCATCTGTTCTCCTTTTGCACTCTCTCAAACTCTCTTCACCTTTCTTTTACTCTCCTTTCATATTCATTTTCATATATTTTATTTGGACATGATACATAGTCGTACAATGAATTATAGTTGGGTGAACATGCCAAAAGCCCCTTGTATGCAGAATATTATGGGCAGGCTTACCTGCAATGGAATGTTCAGTGTTAAAAATTACAGTAAACAATTTACAATATGAAGTACAATTGAGTAGTATATGAAACAACGAAATTTTAACATTTTGATTCTGAAGTATTGTAGTTGTACAAATTTGTCACATTACATTGCAACTTTTCTTTAGAATTTCCCATAAGTGCAGTATCATCTGTGTCAATTCCCATTTTATATTTGATTCCCCATAATTTAATTCCACCCCTCTCCTGAACACGCTAGCATTTACTTCTTTTACAACCCCATCTATAAATATGTTAAACAACCATGGTGACATTACACATCCCTGTCTAAGACCTACTTTAACCATGAAGTAGTCTCCCTCTCTTCTACACACCCTAACCTGAGCCTCACTATCCTCGTAAAAACTCTTTACAGCATTTATTAACTTACTACCTATTCCATATACAGTGGACCCCCGCATAACGATCACCTCCCAATGCGACCAATTATGTAAGTGTATTTATGTAAGTGCGTTTGTACGTGTATGTTTGGGGGTCTGAAATGGACTAATCTACTTCACAATATTCCTTATGGGAACAAATTCGGTCAGTACTGGCACCTGAACATACTTCTGGAGTGAAAAAATATCGTTAACCGGGGGTCCACTGTACTTGCAACATCTGCCACATTGCTCCCCTATCCACTCTATCATATGCCTTTTCTAAATCCATAAATGCAATGAAAACTTCCCTACCTTTATCTAAATACTGTTCACATATATGCTTCAATGTAAACACTTGATCTACACATCCCCTACCCACTCTAAAACCTCCTTGCTCATCCACAATCCTACATTCTGTCTTGCCTCTAATTTTAACCCTTTGACTGTCGCGGTCGTATATATACGTCTTACGAGGTACCAAGTTTGACATATGTATAGTCATAAATTCTAGCGGCTTCAAATCAAGCAGGAGAAAGCTGGTAGGCCCACATGTGAGAGATTGGGTCTGTGTGGTCAGTGTGCACCATATAAAAAAAATCCTGGAGCACGCAGTGCATAATGAGAAAAAAAAAACTCCGACCATTTTTTTAAATTAAAATGACAACTTTGTGGTCTATTTTCGTATAGTATTTGTGGTTGTATTCTCGTTTTCTTCGTCTCATTTGATAGAATGGAAAAACATATTATAGAAATAGAGGCGATTTTGATTGATTTTACTATAAAAAGAACCTGGAAATGGAGCTCAAAGTAGGGGAAATGTTTGATTTTTGCCGATGTTCAAAAGTAAACAAATGATGTCAATGTCCAATAAATGTCCAACTAGCCATTCTATATGCAATCATGAATGGGTTGATGTTATTTATACAATTATTACAGTATTCATAGGTAGTAGGTTGGTAGACAGCAACCGCCCAGGGAGGTACTACCGTCCTGCCAAGTGAGTGTAAAACGAAAGCCTGTAATTGTTTTACATGATGGTAGGATTCCTGGTGTCTTTTTTTCTGTCTCATGAACATGCAAGATCTCAGGTATGTCTTGCTACTTCTACTTACACTTAGGTCACACTACGCATACATGTACAAGCACATATATACACACCCCTCTGGGTTTTCTTCTATTCTCTTTCTAGGTCTTATTCTTGTTTATTTCCTCTTATCTCCATGGGGAAGTGGAACAGAATTCTTCCTCCGTAAGCCATGCGTGTTGTAAGAGGCGATTAAAATGCCGGGAGCAAGGGGCTAGTAACCTCTTCTCCTGTATATATTACTAAATGTAAAAGGAGAAACTTTAGTTTTTCCTTTTGGGCCACCCCGCCTCGGTGGGATACGGCCGGTGTGTTGAAAGAAGAAAGATTACAGTATTGCAGTAGTCTGCATAACAGTAAATCTTCTATTTTTGGTTTGAATACAAATTCAAAATGGAAAGCAAGAGTAATATCAGAGGGGCCTGGAAACATGACTGATGAACAAAGAAAATGTTATTTTAGAGCCAGGAATGTCTGCATTGTTCATTGTGGACCTTATTTTGAAATTGTCATATTTTTTAATTTTTGTGAAATTGGCCAAATTGCAAATTTCTGACCACGTTATTGGGTAGTTGAAATCGTCAACATTTAAAAGTTCCTCAAAATATTCCCGCCACCTACCCAATACCTCCATCTCCCCATCTACTAACTCCCCTATGCTGTTTTTAACTGACAAATCTATTCGTTTCCTAGGCTTTCTTAACTTGTTTATCTCACTCCAAAATTTGTTCTTATTATGTATGTATGTATGTATGTATTATTATTATTATTATTATTATTATTAATTTAAGGAACTGAAGCTCACTCGTTATTATTATATTATTATTATTTTTTTTTTTTCAACAAGTCGGCCGTCTCCCACCGAGGCAGGGTGACCCAAAAAAGAAAGAAAATCCCCAAAAAGAAAATACTTTCATCATCATTCAACACTTTCACCACACTCACACATTATCACTGCTTTTGCAGAGGTGCTCAGAATACAACAGTTAAGAAGCATATACGTATAAAGATACACAACATATCCCTCCAAACTGCCAATATCCCAAACCCCTCCTTTAAAGTGCAGGCATTGTACTTCCCATTTCCAGGACTCAAGTCCGACTATATGAAAATAACCAGTTTCCCTGAATCCCTTCACTAAATATTACCCTGCTCACACTCCAACAGATCGTCAGGTCCCAAGTATCATTCATCTCCATTCACTCCTATCTAACACGCTCATGCACGCTTGCTGGAAGTCCAAGCCCCTCGCTTAATAATAATAATAATAATAATAATAATAATATGAGAGCTTCAGAATGCCACCAACTCAGTGCACTGTTGACCTCAGTGTGGGAGTATTTCTCTCATGCTTTTCTTACATTTTTAACAAGTCATTTGGCCAAATTTTATTTTTCTAAGCATGGATCATAAGAAAGTAAGGGTAAAGGACAGTGCTAAGAAGAAAAAGATGATTTCCATGGAATTAAAGCATGAAATCATGGATAAACAAGTGAGGTGTGCAGGTTTTGGGTTGATGGGGAAGCAGGGGGAGCTGGCTTGTAACTAGGATGTTGGTGCGTAACTCAGAGCAAAAAATCCACCGAGCGACGGCTCATATCTCAAAAAACTCGTATGTTGGGACACTTGTAAGTCAAGGTTCCACTGTAGTAAATTTTTTTTCCAGAACCTGATGTAATGTTAAATATGCAATAATCAAAAATGTTTACTATGCCATTTGTATCTTAAACCACTAACTCATAAGTCACTTTCATATGTAAAGAAATTATTAATGCTAAAATGTAACACATGACTAAAAGTACAAGCTACATTTCCTACTGAAACACCTGTAGTGTACTAGTATTAAATTCTTTAGTAATAGTTTTAGTTTGACCAAAATGCCTCATACAACAAGCTACTTTCATTAAAATGTAAAAGAAGTGCAAATCCTATTTTAATTCTTGAATATAAAATTAAATTTAACATGAAGAGGAATGGGTCACATGTAGGCATGAGTGTGCAGTCTCCTGCCTAATAAAAGAAGTGGTGTAGGTATGGAGGAAATAAAGGATCACACAGCAGATCAAGACAAGGGGCATGACAGAGGAGATAAAGTGCACACACTACAACACCTCTACAACTAGACATAGGTGAAATACAATGAAGTTGAGGAAGTTTGTGAATACAGAACATTACACACATGAATGTACCTTTACTGTACGACTTATCAAAATGAAGAACATAGCCAGATAGGAAGTTTGACTGTAATGAGGTTTAAGTTCTTGTTGACAAATCCATAGCGGGGAAAAAATTAGATCAATACGTAATTGGAATTTCCTCAATTCTCAGTGTATGATTAAAAAAAAAAAGGTAATGTTTTCAAAATGTACATATTATTATTATTATTAGCATAACTAAGCACTAAACCTAGAAGGGTATCAAAATGTACGTACATAAATGTTAAAGAATTAGGCAACATTTATCATTTCATACATTTTGAAAAGTTCTTGATTATATACAGCCTCTCCTCACTTTGCTACGTACTCGTTTACCGACACCTTGGACTTACGACGGCTCTCTGACCAGTGTATATACCTAAATAATGAGTATTGGAGCAGATTTCCTCTATTCTGTTTATTACAATATACAGTATATTACTGTATAAGCACTGAAGAATATATCAGAAATGTTATAAATGGTGTCAAGGTGACATTAAAACAATATCAAAGATGACTGATACAAACCCAGTACAGTGGAACCTCTACTTGCAAGCGTGTCCACATGCGAGTTTTTCCAAATACGAGCAGTCAGTGAGTCGATTTTTTGCTTCCACATGCAAGCAAAATTTCCATAAGCGAGCAGACCTCAAGGCAGGTTCTTTGACACTGGTGAGGGGCTCTTGCTCTTGATCTTGGGAATTGTATCTCATTTGTTTGTTGGACTATCTTACCGAAACTTGGGCAATATATGATGGAAAGATGCTTCTTAACGTACACCAAAAATGAAAGAAATCTAAGCATAAATAATGGAGTTAACTTTTCAGCAATTAGCCACCCCTTAGCAGTAATTTCGAATGGTTTTATGGTTGTATTCTCGTTTTTTGGTCTCATTTGATAGAATGGAAGATATATTACAGAAATAGATATGATTTTGATTGCTTTCAAGATGAAAAGTACCTTGAAATTGAGCTCAACGTAGGAGAAATGGTCCATTGCTTGGATATGTTTCAAAGTAAACAATTCCAATATGCAGTCGTGAATGGGTTGACATTATTTATACAATTATTGCAATAAGGAATAACAGTAAATCTTATATTTTTTGTGTGAATAAAAATTACAAATTATTTGTAAAAGAATAATAATAATAATAATAATAATAATAATAATAATATGTATAAAATAATATGTATAATAATAATAGTATAATAAATAACAAAAAAGCCACAATACCGTGACTGGAATGATACACAAATAACCCGCACATAAAAGAGAGAAGCTTACGACGATGTTTCGGTCCGACTTGGACCATTGACAAAGTCACACTGTGACTTTGTCAATGGTCCAAGTCGGACCGAAACGTCGTCGTAAGCTTCTCTCTTTTATGTGCGGGTTATTTGTGAATAGTATAATAATAAATACAATAATAATAATAATATGTATAATAATAATATGTATAATAATAATAGTATAATACAATAATAATAATAATAATAATATAATATGTATAATAATAATAGTATAAATACAATAATAATAATAATAATATAATACGTATGTGTAATAATAATACTACATATATAATTATAAAGCCAAGGCCGGGTCACCGCTCCTTGGAAAAGACCCAGGCCTGGAGAGTACTGGCGAATAAAAAAAAAAAATTATAATGTACTACATATAATAATTATAATAATAGACGGCTTCAAAAGGCCATCACTAGATGGCAGTGTTTACCAAAACAAAGAGGGAGCGATTGTGGCCACCTCCACCTGTTACATAATGACATATTTTATTCATTCTAGAGTATGTATCATGTTTCTGTGTTATTTATATTGTTTGTTATGTCATATTAGATGAACTGTGATAGATAAATAATCCGTATAGATGATATTAGCGAAATTATTCATGAAGTATTTTGCCCAGTCTCCAGACAAACTCTCGTCCACCGCCGACACCGCCCATACTACTACATGAATGACATATTTTATTCATTTTAGAGTATGTATCAGGTTTCTATGTTATTTATATCGTTTATTATGTCATGAAGTGAGATAGATAAATAAGCCATTGAGTTGATATTAGCAAAATTATTGAAGTACAGAATTCCACTGGAACAGATTAATTGCATTTCAATTACATTAAATGAGGAAAATTGACTCTGCAAATGAGCAAATCCAGTTGTGAGCAAGGTCATGGAACAGATTAAACTCGCAAGAAGAGGTTCCACTGTACCATTATAGTGTGCTCTTCACTTTGCGACGAATTCGTTTACTGACGTGATATTAGGAACGTAACTCCGTTGTTAAGTGAGGTGAGGTTGTACTGTACAACATTATGAACAAACTAATGCTAGAGCTTAAAACCACTTGACATTATAGTCGTATGTTTGAAATTGAAATATTTGAATGCTAATCTTAATATAATTGTCTGAAAATAAGATTGCTAAATGTAATACTACTAATTTTAATTAACAAACTCTTTACTGTGTATTAACACAACACTGTTAGAGTAATAAAAAACTGTACTGATGATTTTAATAACAATTAATAATAATTATTGGGGTCAGAAATATATTAGTGACAATATGAGCACAAGTGTGAATGATGACCGAAATCTACATAAACAGGTTGCATTACGTGTATTTTGACATTTATTGAATATTCATCTATTTGAAATTTACATCAAATAAAGGAGGCATTTCCTAATAATTTTGAAGCAGCTGACAGACAGGGAACTTTTAAAATTTTCTGGGAGAATTTTCCATAACTTTTGAGCCTTTTATTTGCATGGAGTTTCTACACAGGATGAGATGAACATGTGAGATATCAGTGATATGTACTTGTTTCTTGTACTGAGTACATACATTATGATGCAACTCACCAATAAACATTTTAGCACTGGTTTAATATCTGTCCTGAGTGCCCTGTGTATGTAATATTCACAGTAGTAAGTGTGGATGTTTTGCATGTTGAGTAAACAAACCCGAATATCGCCACTAAGTTGTCTGGAACCCGACCGTTTATCTCTAAGAATATACAGTGGACCCCCGCTTAACGATCACCTCCCAATGCGACCAATTATGTAAGTGTATTTATGTAAGTGCGTTTGTACGTGTATGTTTGGGGGTCTGAAATGGACTAATCTACTTCACAATATTCCTTATGGGAACAAATTCGGTCAGTACTGGCACCTGAACATACTTCTGGAATGAAAAAATATCGTTAACCGGGGGTCCACTGTATATACCTTAAGTGAGGTGAGGATAGATTAGAGAGTAGTGCAGAGTAATTTTGTTTGAGGTACATAAGGTATTTTTTAAAGAATGCAGGTACTGGCCAAGGACTAAGGTGGTCTATAAAGTTATATCAGGTATGAGGTGGTAGAGGCAGGGTAGTAATAAGGGATCTGTGTGAAATAGATTATTAGATATTGTTAACATGAAGTGCAAGGAAGCTGAAGTAGTGGCAGATTGAGAAATACTGACAGAAGTTAAGATTACAAGCACCAAGTTGGGATGACGAAAAGAATAATGTATTGCTGGAGTGATCCTTGCAGAAAATTTTAATGCTTAAATCTGGATGAGGATTCACAGAATTGACCTACTTTAAGATAATCAGAACTAAGCACCAAACCCTACTTTAAGATAACCCTTGCCAAAACATACGTCTGCATCTGCTTCTTTTAAGTCATTAAGTCGTCAGTCATCTCTAAAGTTAAAAGAAGTTAAGAGGAAGAGAGCAGACATTGACAACTGCCAAGAAAACCAAAAGAAGCTTTGAAAGATTAAAATTGACTCCTTGCATTTGCAAAGGTTAGCAGAGAAAGGCATAGGCACAAGTCCTGTGACAGTCACAGGACTTGTAGGAGGGGTCAAAACCTGAGGCAGTGCACCAGAAAAGGTAATAGGTGAAGAGGTAGGAGGGAGGAAGCAAGATCTTGAGGAAGATTTTATTTTCATCAGGGAAAGCACTAAACTCATGGGGATTATACAATGCCTTTGGAATATGAGGTAACGAGGTTCAATCCAAGATAAGGGAGAGTAAATCCTGTTTCTTGAATCAAGAGTCCCCTCACTGACATTAAGGCACCTCTCAAGGGGCTGAGGTGAAAGAGCCCTTACATCTTTGAGGTTGCAGTACGAGTGAAGAGCAGCTGGAGACAAATGGGAGGTAACAATGGTGACTTAGGGAGTAAGATGTGTACTGGATATACGAGCAACTCCCTTGAAGGTTTTCAACAGATGCTGAAGATGACAGACAACTATGAATAATAAAATACAGATACCCCATACATAATGTTTGTCCTGGTTGACAGAGGTGGGCCATGATGTACCCTCCTGTTGTCATACAACAAATTTTGCACTTCTGAATGAAAACAGAGCACAGACAATGCCACAAGGGTGGTCATCATTTCAGTTAAGGCAAGGTTGTTTGCAGTCTTCACAATCTACATCTCTGCTAATTGGACACTTCCTCTGTGATCTCCAGTATTTTGCTGGGTGGCTGAAGCACCAGCAGTTATAACACTGTAGAGGTTTTAGTCTTATGTTCCTTTACCACTAAGCAGTGACCTACTTTGTAGACTGAGGAGAGGAGTTAATGTCAGTCATAAGAAAGCTTAGCTGCATTGCTTGGTACCTCAAGCAGGATGGACATAAGTTTCAAGTTTTGGTGAAATGGTCCCTACAGTTTCAGTTATATATAAATATCTGAAGCATATTACATAAAGAATTCCTGATGCACTGTTTGAGTGTGGGAGAATTACAATTATGCAGTGGTGTAGCCAAAAGTATGGAGTCACTATGTCTTGTTGGACAGGACAGTGCAACCTACATTAACAACACATCCCATTCTTCTGGGTATGATTTGTGAGGTGACAGAGGTCAGGAGTTTTTGGGTAATTGATGGTCACTGAGGAACACATCATGTACTGTACATAATGTGAAAAGTCTTGTCCAGAGTTGGTGTCCATAGACTATTTGAAAGTAAAGTCCATATGGTAGATTTCCAAGTGCATGAATGAAGAGGCAATTGAGGATGTTTGACAGCTGGCCATGGACCATTCCATCATTTGATGTATGAATGATCTGCAAATTATCTTTGCATCTTGGGAGAGGTTGTTACCACAGTCAAGGTGAAGAGGTGGCCAGGGTTATCGGATGGTAAAGGCAAAAACAATGGAAGAGGACTCGGGTCACCACCTCCACAGCACTTCTCTTGTAAAGAACACTAGTACAGGGCTGGAAAGAGACCTTTTTTTTCCTTTATCAACAAATAGAATTCTACAGACGTTAAAAGCTTCCCACTAATATCAAAAGAATGGAATAGTAGTTATTCAGATTCAATTGGAAGAGAGAAAGGAGACATCTCATTTGTCTATCAAGAGCCCTTCCCTAGTATCAGAAAGCCCTGTCATGAGATGGCAGAGCCAACAGCCAAGAGAAGGAGACTCGAAGTGGCATAACAGCTCATCAATAGTGAAGTCAAAAAGTTCAGTCCACACACTTGCTAATGGGAGTAGCAAGGACAGGCATGGGAACGGGAGAAATAATGAAAAGTTGCCACTACTGAAAAATAGGGAACCATTATCCAATCACATTCCAAAGCTAAAAACCTGAGAAATCAAGACTAATATACAATTGAGTGAAATTGTGAGGAAGTCCACCCAAGTGAGAAACCTGATATTTAACACAGTGAAAGGCAGTCTCTCACACACACACACAAAATAAAGACACGAAGTAGTCACCATGATTCAGGATCAGGCCCTTCCCTAATTAATGGTAATTACCATCACTTGAGAGCAATAAACAAAACAACGGGAGAGAATAAGATAAGTACAAGAGTAAATCATGAAAAATTCATCTATACAAACATGGACGGCAGTAAAATGGAGTGGTACCTGAATTCACAGTAACACATCACATCAGTGGACACTAGAGTGCATTCTCATTATAAGAGGCATCAGGATAAGGATGAACAGCTTGCAAAAGAATGCAGCCAGACTGAAAGGCCGACAACATTGCGAAAATTGAAACACTTGTGCAACATATGGGAATCTTTATTCAGGAAACGTTTCGCCACACAGTGGCTTCATCAGTCCAATACAAAGTAGAAAGGCATAAGGAGAGGAGGAGTTTGAGATAATCAGTCCCTCAGCCCAGAGTCGAAGTGTTCAGCCACTGTGTGGCGAAACGTTTCCTGAATAAAGATTCCCATATGTTGCATAAGTGTCTCAATCTTCAACTTGTCGGTTTTTCAAACCATTCATCACAATATTGCGAAAATTAGATTCTTATAGGCAAATATACACAAGAAAACACTGTGAGATCAGAACTTGAAGTTCTCCCCGATTTTCCTTGTAATCACGAATATTCTTCTAAAAAGGGACAAATGAAATTACATAAAGCAGATAAATAATAATAAAGATTACTTAAGTAAAGGATAAAAAAAAAAAAGAAATTAGAGGTGATGTGGCAGCAGGTGAGAGTCACCAAGGACTGATAACTGGAAGGATGAAAAATAACATCAGAATCACAGAGAGAAGGATCCAAGTAAAAGAAGACTTAAGATAAAGAAAGCATTATGGTAAAGGATGGGGGAGGTTAAGTCAAACACAGGAGACACTTTTTTGTATGCTACTTTTATATTATGGAATTTGAGTCTCTTTAGGAGAGGGGCAAACTCAGATGTATTAACGAGCTTGCACAATTGAGGGTCAGACTCACTGGAGGATTCTGAATCCACAGGGGTTTAAGTGCAAAGATATGCAAACATGGCAGCAATTATTTCAATCTTTTAATCAGATATTTGCTTTAGAGGATATTTCTGGAGATAAAAGTATAGCCCCTCCCCACCTGCAGGTTTTCCAGTGTGATGAAGGGCAAGCTGTAGGAGAGAGAGTCTGCAACACACACAAGTATAAAACCTCTCTTAAGAACACTCCACATGTGATGATAATGCTACTAACTTTTTTTTTTTACATCCCTCTACTACCTCCTTTGTGGAGGATTTTTTTTATGGACTCCTGGATTTCACTTGAACTTAAGTTTCTCCGAATTACACAAAGTAGCATTGCAAGTGCCATTTTACATTTTTCTTAAATACAACATTCCAGTTATAAGGGCCAGGTGCTGCATGTGTGGTCATGTTATCTATTTCTTTTTTGACATCTATAAGACCTGTGTTAATCAAAAATGTAAGTTGTAAGGTAGCATGATTAAAGAAACAGAACTGGCTCTTCAACTCTCATTATGTCAATAATTGGTGAACAATGATTTGTAAAGTTCTTTCAGGATTTTGCTCATATCTTTGAGATGTGTATGAACCTCCTTTGATTAGAGGGTTAATAACAGAAAGGTTTTAAACTTGAATATTGCAGAGGTACCATAAATAATATATTTTTCATTTTCTGAGTTTCTGTTCCTCTTGTTTGACATAAATGCCTTAGTTTCTGCTTTACACTGACAATTTCTTGGTGTAGATTTTCTATCTTGCTGTGACAACTGAGTTTTGGTAATTCAGCCATCATGTTATTTTTTCTTAACCAATGAACAAAAAGCATCAGAACTAAAAAATGCATGTAGCTTTAAAATACTGCACTAAATTATTATTACTCTAGAGCTGTGGTGACTGAAAAAAACTTGTGGGTTTTCAAAGTTTTATTATAAAAATATAATCTGGAAGTCAGGACAAAGACAATTACTATTATTATTATAATATTCACACAAAAGCAGTGCACCTGTGTAGGTCAGTCAGTGCTGCATGGCACAGACAAGTTCAGTGTCAAGATGTATAATGTGACTACTCCTGCAGCAAGAGAATCTGAAGCTGGCTGCACAGATGAAGCAGGACGAGGCACAGCTGTGTCATCTCCACATTAGATGGGGCTACAGCAGTGCTGAGTGCATTTGGCTCACTCAGTGTTCCAGAATTTGCACTGAAGTTCTATTCTGTAAACTATGAACATTACAGAGAAAGCTAAATACAAATAATTTGATTAATGTGAATCTTTCTTCATGTATTACATATTTTGCTGTGTCATCATCTGCTTCTCCAGTCTCCCAAGACAGACCAGGTCTGGTTTTAAGAGTGCCAGCATAAACTCCTCGACAAGTTCATATTCATCTGCCAGAGTTTTCTCAAACACTCCATCACACCTGCAGTCTACAGGAAACTTCTTGGTTTTTCTCAGTTGCTTAACAACATCATCTATGTCAAGTTGCTTGGCCTGAACTTGTTTGTTAGTCATACTGATCTCAAAGGGAAACCAATCTTAGTCATGTGTTACCACAACAGGCTGGGGGGGTTCAAAAGTGGATTCAATACCATACAATTCTAAGATTGCTTCTTTGGCCAGGAAGAACTTTGCTTTTTTCACATTGGGTCCTGACAAGAAAAAATTAAGCAAATTATTAATAAAATTATATTTGTACTTATACTCTACACAATTATATTAAATGACAGATATACTACAGACCACTCCATTATATATAAAGTAGCACATGCATATATTCCAACACACTGGACAACGGAAATTTTCCCTTTTGGACAAATGCCTCTGCAAGCATCGTAATCATTATAGAAAAATTTGAACAGAAGGAAAATATACAGAGTGGTACCCTGAGTTTCGTACAGCTTCCAACTTGAACAATTATGTAAGTGTATCATTGTAAGTGCATTTTGGGGGTCTGAAACGGACTGATCTAATTTACATTATTCCTCATGGTAACAAATTTGTTCAGTAATGGCACTCAAACAGCCTTCTGGAACGAATTGTGGCTGAAACTTGGGGGTACCACTGTACAGTATTAAAGAATATTCAGATCATAATTATATTCATTAGAAGTATGGAACCTGAAAGTGTCGTTCAAAATTACATTGCAGAGGTGAAAGAGATGGTAGCAGAGAAAATGTTGAGAAGAATATTAGATGGGACGAAGCGATGGTTAATAAAGCAATCAGTGTCAGTTATGATATCAACAAGTCTGCAGGAAAAGCAGCAGCAGAAAAGAAAACTGTGGACCAGTAAGAATGTCAGGGCACTGAAGGTTATCAGAAACAAAATCTACATTGTCTCTGATGAACAGGTCAATGCAATCAGATGTTGAGCTGGCAGGATAACCTGATGATCCTCACAAGAATCACAATTCTTGTGATTCCACACCAAAGTTAAAAGCTAATCTTACCCTGAAATAAGACTTCCACCTGAAGAACAAGTCAACATGATTCATCTAACAAAAGACAATATTAAGTCTACGAGTTTCACACAAGTTCCAAACTATGCCCAGTAATATCTTATGTAACATGGTTCTGAACAGTGCAGGGTTTTGCTATAGCATGGTTTATAATTTTAAAGTTCTTAAGAAACTTTTTTTTAACAGCAGTGTGGTAGTAAACTGTGTTACTCACTGCAATAAGGAGCACACACACACAAGAGGGAGTGTGAAGGTATGGGCTACAGACAGCATATCAATGAATGCTTTAGTATTATTTCAGCTTTAGTGCAGAAAAGTCATGGGTGCTCTAGAATTTTTTATTACATATGAGTACTTTTTTTTATGTGCAATTATAAGTGGGAAGAGGAAATGCGACAAAGCTTGTGAAACTAGCAAATGAAAATGGTTAACACTAAAATAAAAACTTGAAAATATAAAGTGTCATGAAGAAGGAGCACTGTATGCTAAAATAACAGGTGACAAAGCCATGAACAAGTCATCAGTATGAATAATAATTAAGAAGAAAGATGAAATCATAAAGCATGGAATGGGCACATCTTATGTTAAATGAGCTTTGGACTTTTATCAGAATAATAAACGATGCTTCTGATTTTCTCATGGACGCCGATCCTAACACTGAACAAAGCATGAAAGTTTGAAAAGAATTGTAAAATGCTACTCAGTGTTACAAAGATATACATGCAGAGAAAATGAAGAAAAAATCTGTGCAAACTACACTTTTTAAATACAGCCTCTCCTCCCTTAGCGACATACTTGTTTACCGACCACTCAGACTTGTAACCAGCTCTTCAACCAGTATGCAAACCTAATTAATGTATATAAGAGCTGATTTCCACTATTCTGCTTATTACAATATACAGTAAAATACTGTATAAACATTTAAAAATATACCAGAAATGTTATAAATGGTGCAAAGGTGACATTAAAAAAATATCTAAAGATGGTTGACACAAAACCACTACCAGTATAGTATACTCCTCGCTTAATGACCAATTCGCTTACCAACCTACTCTTAGGAATGGAACCATGTCATTAAGTGAGGAGAGGCTGTATTTCAAATGGAAACTTGTGTTCAATAATAAACAATAAAATTCTACTACTTTTTGTTTCATTTTAATCCTTTTAAATTTTTTGTGAATTACTATAGAGATGAAGAAAGAGATAATTGATAATTAAAAAAATATCTAAAGATGGTTGACACAAAACCACTACCAGTATAGTATACTCCTCGCTTAATGACCAATTCGCTTACCAACCTACTCTTAGGAATGGAACCATGTCATTAAGTGAGGAGAGGCTGTATTTCAAATGGAAACTTGTGTTCAATAATAAACAATAAAATTCTACTACTTTTTGTTTCATTTTAATCCTTTTAAATTTTTTGTGTACATTAATCAGTATTTCTGGTGAGCTTGAAGTAAACAGATGCGTAATTATTTTTTTCACCAACACTGTAGTGTAATTGTCTATTTGGAAAGCATTACACTATAACAATTATAACAGTGCTTTAAACAGAGCAGTTATGCATAGCACAGAACTTTTTCAGTACAGTGGGCCTTCGGTTATCGGCCATTCCAGATATTGGACGTTCCGGATATTGGCCAATTCGGTTTTCGACCGCTTTTTTGGCCGAAATTCTATTCCGGTTATCAGCCATTATTTCGGAGATCGCCTGTATTGGACACATCCACCCACAGCGTTTGTGAGTCAGTCTGTGTCTCTGGGTGAGTGAGGATGCTTCTGTGCATTCATCCAAACATTTCGCTATATTTTTTTTTTTTATTATTAACACACTGGCCGATTCCCACCAAGGCAGGGTGGCCTGAAAAAGAAAAACTTTCACCATCATTCACTCTATCACTGTCTTGCCAGAAGGGTGCTTTACACTACAGTTTTTAAACTGCAACATTAACACCTCTTCTTCGCTATAATTCATTGTTTTTTGTGGTTATTGACTGAGTGCAACTGCAAAATAATCCACCATGGGCCCAAAGAAAGTTCCTAGTGCCAGCCCTTTGGTAAAGGAAGTGAGAAACACGATAGAATTCAAGAAAGAACTCCTAGCAGAGTACGAAAGTGAAGGAGGAAGAGAGACGGGAGAATGTGCCTTCTGCAGTGATTCTATGATATGTACGATACTAAAGCAGCAGGAGGCGATAAAGGCTATAGCGCCAACCAGGGATAAAGTGTAGCATTAACAGTGTAGCAAGTGATTAAGTGATAGAAAAAGGACGATATAAAACTGACTCCTCCAATGTTGTTGGAGGCATATAGGGCCACTGACAATATATGCTGTCCTGCATATCTTCCACCCCCTAAACCAATGCCAGCATCTCCTCCAATGTAAGTGTAAATAACAAAAAAAGGCACAATACCGTGACTGGAACAATACACAAATAACCCACATAGAAGAGAGGAGCTTATGACGACGTTTCGGTCTGACTTGGACCATATACAATGTCACACTAACGAAAAGTAGAGAAAGAGGGAGTATATATACGCCAGGAGGTGGTAGTGGTAGTAGTGGGGAAGGTAGTATGGTGGAGGTGGAGCCAGTCAAATACTAAGAGGAGCACTGCAAGGGAGCTAGGGGCCCACAGAGGGTAGGAGCAAGAACACAGACTTTGTAAATGGTCCAAGTCAGACCGAAACGTCGTCGTAAGCTCCTCTCTTCTATGTGTGGGTTATTTGTGTAAGTGTAAACATTTCTTATTTTTAAATTCAAGTGTAAATATTTCTTATTTATAAATTACGTACACTGTTTCAGTGTGAATAGTGGTGGTGGCCTCTGCCGCCGCCACCATCACCATTATATGTACCGCTTATGCTATCAATGGCCCTTATAAACCCAACACCATCACTATGTAATGACATATTTTATTCATTCTAGAGTTCGCCTACCATCTGACTTACGACCTGCTTGACATACGACCACTCGACTTACGACCGTGCATTTTATGCCAAATTTCTGGGAACTAAACAGCTGTTTGTGTTGTACACAGTGTTTATCCTAAACCTTACAGCATAAAATACAGTACTAACAGCATAAAAAGTAAAGTAAAAAATGAAATACCAAAATAAAACAATAAAATAGCCATAACAAAAATGTGATGTTGATATTCAATAGTAAGGTTCGACTTACGTCCATTTTGACTTACGACCAGTTGGTTGGAACCAAGCTTGGTCGTAAGTCGGATGGTACCTGTATATATCATGTTTCTATGTTATTAATATTGTTTATGTCATATTAGATGAATTGTGATAGATAAATAAGCCGTAGCGTTGATAATAGCATCATATTTAAGCATTTTGTCCTGTCTGCAAACAAACTCACCTCCCTCTCTGCTCCTCGTTGTTTTGCATGTGCCAACAAGCCTCTTCAATAGAAGTAAAAGTGATTTAAATGTTCATTTATCCATTTCATTAGTCATTTTATTTAGTTCTCATTGTTTTGTGTATGTAAAACTATAATCTTTAAAACATAAATTTTTTGTTAACAATTTTGGGTGTCTGGAAGAGATTAACTGTACAGTATTTATAGTACATTAATTCTTACGGGAAATATTATTTCGGTTTTCAGTAATTTTGGTTTTAGGCCAACCTTCTGGAACGGATTACGGCCGATAACCGAGGGTCCACTGTACTTATTAACTGGGCTATGCAAGGTATTCCTGTCCAGTGGACCCTCCCTTTTTGTTGATCTCTGTTATCGCCGATTTCCATTTTTGCCGAGTTTTTTCCATCAAAATATTGGTTCCGTTTTCATCGATGGTATGGAACCTGTCCAGTGCCCAGCGCGCACACAAAGCCGCCTCCCAAACACATTCTCAGGAAGTGTCGTGTTGTTTCTCAGTGAGTGAACATATCCTGTGAGGTCATACGAAACATTTTGCAACAATCCATTGTTTTTGGCACTTGTTTATTATGTGTGACTGCTAAATAAGTCACCATGGCCACAAAGAAAGCTCCAAGTGTCAGTCCTTTGGTAAAGAAAGTGAGGAACACTGTAGATATGAAAAAAAGAAATCTTTCCAAAATATGATAGTGGCATACATATTGCCGAACTTGGCAAGATGTACAGGAAGGTGCCATCAACCATCAGCTCCACTGTGGCGAAGAGAAAAGAAATCATGGAAGATGATGTTGTGAAAGGGGGAATGCGATAACAAAACATAGATCCCAAACAGTTAAGATGTGGAGAAATTGTTGTTGGTGTGGATCAAAGAGAAACAGTGTTGTGCAGTCGATAATGTGTGAAAAGGCAAGGCAGTTGCATGACGATCTCATAAAGAAAATGCCCGCAACAAGTGCTGATGTTGGTAAATTTAAGACCAGTAAAGGCTGGTTTGAAAAATTCAAGAAGCAAAGTGGCAAACACAGTGTAGTAAGTCATGGTGAGGGTGCCAGTTCAGACAAACATGCGGCTGAAAAATTCGTGCGGGACTTCAAAGCCTATGTAGAGGCTGAAAAATTACAACCCCAACAAGTGTTCAAATGTGACGAAACAGGCCTGTTTTGGAAGAAAATGCCAAAGAGCCCCTACATCATGCAGGAGGAAAAGGTACTCCCAGGACACAAACCTATGAAAGACAGGCTAACTCTCTTGTTGTGTGGTAATGCTAGTGGGGATAGTGAAGCCTTTACTGGTTTATCAATCTGAAAATTCCAGAGTGTTCAAGAAAAACAGTGTCGTCAAGACACAGTAGTGCATGGGTCATGAGGGAAATTTTCCTGGAATGGTTCAATCAAGTGTTTGGCCCAAGTGTGAAGAAATACCTCCTGGATAACAAATTGTCACTCCAGTGCCTCCTGTTAATGGACAATGCTCCTGCTCATCCTCCAGACTTGGAAGACCAATTGTCTAAGGAATTCAGTTTTATAACAGTGAAGTTCTTGCCTCCTAACACCACTCCTCTCATCAAGCCCATGGACCAGCAGATCATTGCAAACTTCAAAAAACTGTACACTAAGCAATGTTTCAAAGGTACTTTGACATAACCCCGGACTCTGAATTGACCCTAAGAGAGTTCTGGAGGGATCACTTCAATATCTTCCATTGCATAAACCTTATAGATAAGGCTTGGCAGGAAGTGACTTCCAGAACGATGAACTCTGCTTGGAGAAAACTGTGGCCAGATTGTGTCCTCAACAAAGAGTTTGAAGGGTTAGAGGCTGACCCTGACAACCCTATGCCAGTTGTGCAATCTATTGTGGCACTGGGGAATTCCATGGGCTTGGATGTGAGTGGCCAGGATGTGGAAGAGTTGGTGGAGGACCACAATCAAGAGCTAACCACTGATGAGCTGCAAGAGCTTCATCTGCAACAGCAACAGACCACAGCTCAGGAAATTGCTTCAGAGGAGGAGGAAGAGGCCTTCTTCAGAGATTAAGGAGATTTGTGCAATGTGGGCTAAAGTGCATTCATTTGTGGAGGAACATCGCCCTAAAAAAGCTGTTACAATCTGTGCTGGCGACTTTTACGATGACAATGCCATGTCCCATTTTAGGCAAATCTTTTAGAGACGCCAGAAACAGACCTATCTGGACAGATATTTTGTGCAACACAGGTCAAGTGGCTCTCAAGCTCGTCCTAGTGGCATTAAAAAACAAAGAAGGAAAGTGACCCTGGATAAGGACTTGGTACCTAGAGTCCTTGTGAACTGTCCAAAAGTAGATCTACATTACTGCTAGAGCTCCAAATGTTAGATCAACATTTTATTTTTCCTGCCTCCAAATTTGGCATGCTTGGCCTGAGATGCCTGGTCAGTATAGAATGGGTCTTAACACTCGGTGTGTGCAGTATTAAAAAATCTGGAACCATTTAGTACCTTGTGGAAGCACCAGTTCAACTGAGCACCAGCTAGACCAAACAGCGAGACAAACACCAGGGAAAGGGATGCTGACCCTGAGTTTGGTGGCTTTGAGATGAATGTGGCCACAAGTGGTTGAGGAAATATTAAAAAAAACCTTAATAATAACCTATGTGCAACATCCTTTCAATTTTGATACCACTCGTAGTGTCAACCTGCCAGAATGTCCTATAACCTATGACCTAAGTAAAGAGAAACAATTATGGAACATGTGTAATACAGTGGAACCTTGACTTACGAGTGCCCCAACATGCGAGTTTTTCAAGTTATGAGCCATCACTCGGTCAATTTTTTGCTATGAGTTACGAGCTAAAATCTGAGTTATGAGCGAGCTTCCCCTTTAAAGGAGGTTCCCTGATGCTGGTGAGGGGCTCTTGATTTAGGGAATTGGATCTGTGCTCCAGTTCCCTAAATTAAGCCTGAATACCTTCCATCCCCTCCCCACCCACAGGCGCTGTATAATCCTATGGGTTTAGTGCTTCCCCATTATAATAAAAATGAGCGAGCTTCAGAACGCCGCCACTAGCTGGTGCATCAAATGCCACAACATCCACTGAGCAGTGCACGTGTTTACCTTGCCATGGAAGCATTTCTCTTGTGTTTTGCATGCATTTTGTGCAGTTATTTTGCCAAATTTCTTTTTTCTAACCATGGGGTCCTAAGAAAGTAAGTGCAAAGGACAGTGAGAAGAAAAAGAGGATGATGTCCATGGAATTAAAGCATGAAATCATAGATAAACACAAATGAGGTGTGCAGGTTGTGAGTAGTAGCATTGAGTATAGCAAGTAAATCAGTGAAAAGTTAAGTGAAAACAAACAAACAAACAAATAAAAAACAAATTGTAGCAGTTAAGTTCAGTGATAAAGTGTAGCATTAAGAGTGTAGCAAGTAAGTTAAGCAATTAAGTGACAGAAAAAGGACGAAACGAAACGAACTCCTCCAATGTTGTTGTTGTTGAGGTTTATAGGGCCACTGACAGCATACGCTGCTCTGCCAGCATCCCTTCTTCAAGGTAAACATATACGTACAGTAAACCCTCGGTTATCGGCAGTTCTGCTTATTGGCTGGTTTCTCGGCTTCCGGTTATGGGCCGTTATTTCGCTTATCAGCCAGCGACGCTCACGCGTTCCTGAGTCAGTGTAGCTGTGTCGCTGGTCGAGTGAGGAAGCTTCAGCTCATTCATCCAAACATTTTGCTATAAACCAGCATTTTTCTTTGTTATTTATTAACCTTTTCAGGGTTGGTGCTGTACTAGTACGGCTTGCATGCCAGGGTTGGTGCCACACTAGTACGCATAAATTCTAGCGCCTTCAAATTTAGCGAGAGAAAGCTGGTAGGCCTACATATGAAAGAATGGGTCTATGTGGTCAGTGTTTACCTGGAGAGAGTTCCGGGGATCAACGCCCCCGTGGCCTGGTCTGTGACCAGGCCTCATAGTGGATCAGAGCCTGATCAACCAGGCTGTTACTGCTGGTTGCACGCAATCCAACGTACAAGCCACAGCCCGGCTGGTCAGGTACAGACTCTAGGTGCTTGTCCAGTGCCTGCTTGAAGACAGCCAGGGGTCTATTGGTAATCCCCCTTAAGTATGCTGGGAGGCAGTTGAATAGTCTCGGGCCCCTGACACTTATTGTGTTGTCTCTTAACGTGCTAGTGACACCACTGCTTTTCATTGGGGAGATGTTGCATTGTCTGCCGAGTCTTTTGCTTTCGTAGCGAGTGATTTTCGTGTGCAAGTTCGGTACTAGTCCCTCTAGAATTTTCCATGTGTATATAGTCATGTATCTCTTTCGCCTGCATTCCAGGGAGTACAGGTTCAGGAACTTCAAGCGCTCCCAGTAATTGAGGTGTTTTATCTCTGTTATGCGCACCGTGAAGGTTCTCTGTACATTTTCTAGGTCAGCAATTTCACCTGCCTTGGAAGGTGCTGTTAGAGTGCAGCAATATTCTAGCCTAGATAGAATAAACGACCTGAAGAGTGTCATTATGGGCTTGGCATCCCTAGTTTTGAAGGTTCTCATTATCCATCCTGTCATTTTTCTAGCAGATGCGACTGATAGAATGTTATGGTCCTTGAAGGTGCGATCCTCCGACATGATCACTCCCAGGTCTTTGACGTTAGTTTTTCGCTCTATTTTGTGGTTGGGATTTGTTTTGTACTCTGATGAGTTTTAATTTCCTCATGTTTACCATATCGGAGTAATTGAAATTTCTCATAGTTGAACTTCATATTGTTTTCTGTGTGCAGTACAAAAAAAATCCTGCAGCACACAGTGCATGAGAAAAAAAAAAACTCCGACCGTGTTTTTGGTTTAAAACAGCGACTTTGCAGTGTATTTTCGTATGCTATTTATGGTTGTATTCTAGTTTTCCTGGTCTCATTTTGTAGAATGAAGGACATATTATGGAAATTGAGATGATTTTGATTGGTTTCACAATGAAAAGTACCTTGAAGTTGAGTTTAAAATAGCAGAAATGTTCAATTTTTGCCAAAGTTCAAAAGTAAACAAATCATGCCACGCGTCCAATACACGTCAACTGGTGAGTCTAATAGTCTTTCACAAGTGCGCTGATATTATTTATACCAATTCTACACTAATGCAGTAGTCTGCATAACAGTAAATCTTCTATTTTTTGTGAGAATAAAAATTCAAAGTGGAAAGCAAAAGAAATATAAGAGGGGCCTGGGGATGTGACTAATGAACAGAGGAAATGTTATTTTAGTGCCAGGAATGTCTCTCTTGTTTATTCTGGACCATATTTGGAAACTGGCATCTTTTGAAATTTGTGTGAAATTGGCCAAACTGCCAATTTCTGACCAATTTATTGGATAGTTGAAATCGGTAAATGGGTAGTCTCTTGTACTCATTAGATAGAAAAAATGAAGTTCTAGTGAAATAGGTATGATTTTTATCAACTGGTACATTGGAATTGGCCGAAAATAGGGCTCAAAGTGGGTGAAACCATTGATGCGTAAACATCGTCGAGACCGCTAACTTCGCGAGAGCATAATTCCCTAAGTTTCCGTCAAATTTCATACTTTTGGTGTCATTATGATCGGGAGAAGATTCTCTATCATTTCAAAAGAAAATATAATTTTTTTTTTCAAAAAATTTCCGACCCTGAGAACAAGTTTAGGAGAGGGCCTGCCAACATCGAAAGGGTTAAGTGCAACTACAAAATAAGTAAGCATGGCCCCAAAGAAATTTCCTAATAAAGTCCCTGTGGTAAAGAAAGTGAGAAACATGATGGAATTTATGTAAAGTAAAAGGACACAAGTGCAACTAATGTGACATTTTTATTGTGGCAACGTTTTGCTCTCCAGGAGCTTTATCATGCCATAACGTCTTGACAAAGCTCCTGAAGAGCGAAACGTTGCCACAATAAAAATGTCACATAAGTTGCACTTGTGTCCTTTTACTTTACATATCATTGGTAATTCTACCAGCATTATTACAATGATGGAATTTAACCCTTTCAGGGTCTGTGCCATAGATCTATGGCTTTACGTTGAGGGTCCAAACCGTAGACCTATGCCATGAGCTCAGCTCACTCTGATAAGCTGTGAGCAGTAAATTTGGGCCTAGATATGAGAGAATACATCTATGTGGTATGTGTGCACCACATAAAACAAATCCTGCAGCACACAGTGCATAATGAGAGAAAAAAACTGAGACCGTAATTTTCGATTAAAATAGCAACATTGCAGTGTTTTTCGTATGCTTTTTTTTTACAGTTGTATTTGCAATTTCTTGGTCTCATTTGGTAGAATGTAAGATATATTACAGAAATAGAGATGATTTTGATTGGTTTTAGTATTGAAAATGGCTTGAAACTGAGGTCAAAGTAGTGAAAATGTTAAATTTTTACCAATGTTCAAGAGTAAACAAATGACCTCACATGTCTAATACACGACAGCTGGTGGGTCTAATATACGTTCACAAATGTGCTGATATTATTTATATAATTATTACAATATTGCATTGCAGTAAATCTTCTATTTTTAGGTTTGAATAAAAATTCATTATGTGAATTAACCCTTTGACTGTCGCGGCCGTATATATACATCTTACGAGGTACCGTGTTTGACGTATATATACTCATAAATTCTAGCGGCTTCAAATCAAGCAGGAGAAAGCTGGTAGGCCCACATGTGAGAGAATGGGTCTGTGTGGTCAGTGTGCACCATATAAAAAAAATCCTGGAGCACGCAGTGCATAATGAGAGAAAAAAAACTCCGACCATTTTTTTAAATTAAAATGCCGACTTTGTGGACTATTTTCGTATAGTATTTATGGTTGTATTCTCATTTTCTTGGTCTCATTTGATAGAATGGAAAACATATTATAGAAGTAAAGGTGATTTTGATTGATTTTACTATAAAAAGAACCTGGAAATGGAGCTCAAAGTAGGGGAAATGTTTGATTTTTGCCAATGTTCAAAAGTAAACAAATGATGTCATTGTCCAATAAATGTCCAACTAGCCATTCTAATATGCAGTCATGAATGGGTTGATGTTATTTATACAATTATTACAGTATTGAAGTAGTCTGCATAATAGTAAGTCTTCTATTTTTTGTTTGAATAAAAATTCAAAATAGAAAGCAAGAGTAATATCAGAGGGGCCTGGAGACATGATTGATGAATAAAGAAAATGTTATTTTAGAGCCAGGAATGTCTGCATTGTTCATTCTGGACCTTATTTTGAAATTGTCATATTTTTTAATTTTCGTGAAATTGGCCAAATTGCAAATTTTTGACCACATTATTGGGTAGTTGAAATCAGTAAATGGGCAGTTTCTTGTACTCAATCGATAGAAAAAAATGGAGTTCTAAAGAAATAGCTATGAGTTTGGTCGACTGGAACAATGGAATTAGCCGAAAATAAGGCTCAAAGTGGGCGAAATCGCCGATTTGTAAATATCGCCAAGGTCGCTAACTTCGCGAGAACATAATTCCGTCAGTTTTCTATCAATTTTAGTTTTTTTTGGTGTCATTACAATCGGGAAAAGATTCTCTATCATTTCATAAGAAAAAATAATTTTTTTTTTTTAAATTTTGCGACACCAGGAGACACCTCAGGATCGAGGGTTGCAACAGTCAAAGGGTTAAAAATCAAAATGGAATTCATTTGTAAAGCCTGAAAATGTAACTAATGAACAGAGGAAATGTTAGTTTAGTGCCAGGAATGCCTGCATTGTTTATTCTGGACCCTATTTTGAAATTGGAATATTTTGAACTTTGCATTAAATTGGCCAAATTACCAATTTCCAATCACTTTATTTTGTAGTTGAAACAGCTGAGTTGGTGATTTCTTGTGCTCAATTGATATAAGTAATACTAGAGAAATAGCTAAGAATTTGGTTGACAGGAATAAGGTAACTGGCCTAAAATGGGAGTCAAAGTCGGCAAAATTGCCGAAGCATAAATATCACTGACACATCAAAATTCGCAAGAGCATAATTTCATCAATTTTCCATTAAATTTTGTACCTTCAGAAAAAGATTCTCTACCATTTCATAAGAAAAAAAAATTATTTTTTGAAAATGCTTGGACACTGGTGCGCACTTCGAAATTTGGCCTCTGGACCCTGAAAGGGTTAAGAGAGAAGTGATTGAAAAATTTGAGAGTGGTATGCGAGTGTTGAACCTTGCCAGGATGCATGAGAAAAACAAATCTACCATCACTTCCATCCTGGCAAAGAAAGAACAAATCAAGGAAGCTGATGTTGTGAAAGGAGTAAATGTGATAACAAAACAAAGGTCACCAATATTGGAAGATATGGAAAAGTTATTATTGTTGTGGATCAGGGAAAAACAATTAGCAGGAGATAGTGTTGTGGAGTCAGTGATTTGTAAGAAGGAAAAGCAGTTGTATGCGAATCTTGTAAATAAAATGCCTGGAACAAGTGCTGCTGTTAGTGAATTTAGGGCCAGCAAAGGCTGGTTTGAGAGATTTAAGACGTGTAGCGGCATACACAGTGTGGTAAGGCATGGAGAGACTGCAAGTTCTGATAAATGTGCGGCAGAAAAATTTGTGCAAGATTTCAAGGTGTACATAAAGGCTAAAGGATTCCTCCCCCAACAAGTGTTTAATTGTGACGAAACAGGCCTGTTTCGGAAGAAAATGCCAAAGAGGATCTACATTATACAGGATGAAAAGGCCCTGCCCAAACACAAGCCTATGAAAGACAGGCTTACTCTTTTGTTCTGTGCTAATGCTACTGGGGATTTCAAAGTGATGCCTTTACTGGTGTATCACTCTGAAAATCCCAGTGTTCAAGAAACACAATGTTTTCAAGAGTAAATTGTGTGTGATGTGGAGGGCTAACAATAATGCATGGGTCACAAGGCAAATTTTCGAAGAGTGGGTGAATGATGTGTTTGTCCCGAGTGTGAAAAAGTACCTCCTGGAAACTAAATTGCCACTCAAGTGCCTCCTGGTACTGGACAATGCTCCTGCTCATCCTCCAAACTTGGTAGACCTATTGTCTGTGGAATTCCTCTTCATCACAGTGAAGTTCTTGCCTCCTTACACCACTCCTCTCATCCAGCCCATAAACCAGCAAGTCATTTCTACCTTCTCATAACTGTACACCAAAGCAGTGTTTCAAAGATGCTTCAAAGTGACCTCGGACACAGATCTGACCCTAAGAGAGTTCTGGAGGAATCACTTCAATATCCTCCATTGCATAAGCCTTATAGGTAAGGCCTGGGAGGGAGTGACTTCCAGGACTTTTAACCCTTAGACTGTCACAGGCCCCTTTCTGAAACTGTCATTCTATGTTGCAAAATTTTTGAGAAAAAAAAATTATTTTTTCCTTATGAAATGATAGAGAATCTTTTCCAGATGGTAATGACACCAAAGGTTCAAAATTTGGTCGAAAACTCACGGAATTATGCTCCCGCAAAGTTAGCGGTCTCAGCAACATACGTATCGGCAATTTTGCCAAATTTGAGCCCTGTTTTTAGCCAATTCCGTTGTTCCAGTTGACCAAATTCATAGCTATTTCTTTAGAACTCCATTTTATCTATCAGTTGAGTGCAAGAAACCACCCATTTACCTATTTAAACTACCCAATAAAGTTGTTAGAAATTGGCAATTTGGCCAATTTCACGCAAATAAAAAAAGATGCCAATTTCAAAATAGGGTTCAGAATAAACAAAGTAGACATTCTTGGCACTAAAATAACATATCTTCTGTTCATTAGTCACATCTCTAGGCCCCTCTTATATCACTATTGCTTTCTATTTTGATTTTTATTCATACAAAAAAATACAAAATTTACTGGTATGCAGACTACTGCATTATTTTATAAATGGTATAAATAATATCAGTGCACTAGTGAAAGAATAATAGACTCCCCAGTTGACGTGTATTGGACGTGCGGTGTGATTTGCTTACTCCTGAACGTTGGTAAAAATCGAACATTTCCGTTACTTTGAGCTCAGTTTCAAGGTCGTTTTCATCGTGAAAGTAATGAAAATCATCTCTATTTCTGTAATATGTTTTCCATTTTATCACCTAAGATCATGAAAACGAGAATACAATGATAAATACTCTACGAAAATACACCTCAAAGTCGGCGTTTTAATCCAAAAAAACGGTCAGTTTTTTTTTTCTCATTACACACTGTGTGCTGCAGGATTTTTTTATGTGGTGCACACTGACCACACAAACCCATTCTCTCACATGTGGGCCTACCAGCTTTCTCCTGCTTAATTTGAAGCCGCTAGAATTTGAGAGTATATATACGTCAGAAACGGTGGCGCGTTAGACGTATTTATACGGCGTAAACAGTCAAAAGGTTAACTCTGCTTGGAGAATACTGTGGCCAAAATGTGTCCAAGAAAGGAATTCTGAGGATTTGGGGCTGACCCTGAGGACCCTATACCTGCTGTGGAATCCATTGTATTTCTGGGCAAGTCCATGGGGTTGGAGGTTAATGGTGAGAATGTAGAAGAGTTGGTGGAGGACCACAGGGAAGAGCTAACCACTGAAGAGCTGCAAGAGCTTAATCTGGAACAGCAACAGACTACAGTTCAGGAACTTGCTTCAGAGGAGGAGGAAGAGAGAATGGAGGAGGCACCTCTTTCAGAGATTAAGGAGATTTGTGCAATGTGGACTAGTGTGCAATCTTTTGTTGAGAAATATCACCCTGACTAAGCTGAAACAAGCTACACCTACAACAGGTTCAGTGACAAAACCTTGTCCCACTTCAGGGAAATCTTACAGATGCCAGAAATAGAGCACTCTGGACAGATATTTTGTGCAACAGGGGTCCAGAGACTCTCAAGCTGGTCCTAGTGGCATTAAAAGACAAAGAAGGGAAGTAATCCCAGACAGAGCTTTGATACCTTAAGTCCTTATGGAGGGGGGATTCCCCTTACAAACAATAAACCCTCCTCCTCCTCCCTATCTTCCATAAGCCAACAACAGTCTTCAAAAAAGGTATGTAATACTGATTTAAATGTTCATGTATTTATTTGATTTAGTTCTCATTGTTTTGTGTATGTAAAACTATAATTAATCTCTAAACAATGTATTTTTTTTTGTGAATATTTTTGGGTGTCTGGAACGGATTAATTTTTTTTTTCAACAAGCCGGCCATCTCCCACCTAGGCAGGGTGACCCAAAAAGAAAAAAAAATCCCCAAAATGAAAATACTTTCATCATCAATCAACACTTTCACTTCACTCATACACAATCACTGTTTTAGCAGAGGCGCCCAGATACAACAGTTTAGAAGCATATATAAAGATACAATATGAAAAGTGACCTGAAACAATATAATAAACTCCATATCAGGGCCCCAATTATATATATATATATATACCGTCCTATTACACATCCCTCCAAACTGCCAATATCTCAAACCCCTCCTTTAAAGTGCAGGCATTGTACTTCCCATTTCCAGAACTCAAGTCCACCTATATAAAAATATCCGGTTTCCCTGACTACCTTCACTAAATATTACCCTGCTCACACTCCAACAGCTTGTCAGGTCCCAAAAGCCTTTCGTCTCCATTCACTCCTATCTAACACGCTCACACATGCTTGCTGGAAGTCCAAGCCCCTCACCCACAAAACCTCCTTTACTCCCTCCTTCCAACCTTTTCGAGGACGACCCCTACCCCACCTTCCTTCCCCTACAGATTTATACGCTCTCCATGTCATTCTACTTTGATCCATTCCCTCTAAATGATCAAACCATCTCAACAACCCCTCTTCAGCCCTCTGACGAATACTTTTATTAACTCCACACCTCCTAATTTCCACACTGAATTCTCTGCATAATATTTACACCACACATTGCCCTTAGAAAAGACATCTCCACTGTCTCCAACCGCCTCCTCGCTGCAGCATTTACAACCCAAGCTTCACACCCACATAAGAGTGTTGGTGCCACTTTAGTTTCATACATTCCCTTCTTTGCCTCCATTGACAATGTTTTTTTGTCTCCACATAAACCTCAACACACCACTCACCTTTTTCCCCTCAATTCTATGGTTAACCTCCTTCATAAACACATCTGCTGACGCATCAACTCCCAAATATCTGAAAACATTCACTTCTTATTTACTCCTACTCTCCAATGTGACACCCAATTTTTCTTTATCTAAATAATTTGATACCCTCATCACCTTACTCTTATCTATGTTCACTTCCAACTTTCTACCTTTACACGCCTTCCCAAACTCGTCTACTAACCTTCACAACTTTTCTTTAGAATCACCCATAAGCACAGTATCATCAGCAAAAAGTAATTG
Source organism: Cherax quadricarinatus (assembly GCF_038502225.1). Taxonomy (NCBI): domain Eukaryota; kingdom Metazoa; phylum Arthropoda; class Malacostraca; order Decapoda; family Parastacidae; genus Cherax; species Cherax quadricarinatus. The sequence goes on from NC_091361.1 coordinate 21,585,025, forward strand.
CATCAACTCCTATTTTGTATTTGATTCCCCATAATTTAATTGCACCACTCTCCCCAACACCCTAGCATTTACTTCTTTTACAACCCCATCTATAAATATATTAAACAACCATGGTGACATTACACATCCTTGTCTAAAATCTACTTTTACCAGGAAGTAGTCTCCCTCTCTTCTACACACCCTAACCTTAGCATCACTATCCTCATAAAAACTCTTTACAGCATTTAATAACTTACTACCTATTCCATATACAGGTACCCTCCGAGTTATGACCGAGCTTGGTTCCAACCAACTGGTCGTAAGTTGAAATGGACGTAAGTCGAACCTTACTACTGAATATCAACATCACATTTTTGTAATGATTTCATTTTATTGTTTTATTTTGGTATTTCATTTTTTACTTTACTTTTTATGCTGTTAGTACTATATTTTATACTGTAAGGTTTAGGATAAACAATATGTACAACACAAACAGTTGTTTATTTCCCAGAAATTTGCCACAGAAAAAAGTCGTAAGTCGAATGGTCGTATGTCAAGCAGGTTGTAAGTCGGATGGTAGGTGTACTTGCAACACCTGCCACATTGCTCCCCTATCCACTCTATCATATGCATTTTTTAAATCTATAAATGCAATGAAAACTTCTCTACCTTTATCTAAATACTGTTCACATATATGCTTCAATGTAAACATTTGATCTACACATCCCCTACCCACTTTAAAGCCTCTTCACTCATCCACAATCATACTCTCTGTCTTACCTCTTTCAATAATAAGCCTACTGTACACTTTTCCTGGTATACTCAGTAAACTTATTCACCTGTAATTTTTACAATCTCTTTTGTCCTCCTTCCCTTTATATAAAGGAACTATACATGCTCTCTGCCAATCCCTAGGTACCTTCCCCTTTGCCATACATTTATTAAACAAAAATACCAACCACTCCAACACTATATCCCCCCCCCATGCTTTTAATATTTCTGTCATGATCCCATCAGTTCCTGCTGCTGTGTTCCTTTTCATTCTAAGTAATGTCTCACGCACCTCCCCGACATTCACATCCTGCTGTTCTTCATTCCTCAAAGATTAATTGTATTTACATTAATTCTCATGGGAATAATTATTTCGGTTATTGGCCATTTCGGTTTTAGGCCAGCCTTCTGGAAAGGATTACAGCTGATAACCAAGGGTTCACTGTACGCACACTTTATAAAACCAGTTTATTTCTTTATATTCTCTATTATGTTTTTATACAATATTTCATATTTATAAATACATCATTTCAGTGTTTTCCTTATGAAACTAGTGATCTAGTGCAGTTAGCCTCACAAAAACTCCATTTTCTCTTATAAGAGCATGGGTAGATATGGTCAGAGCGGGAATGGCCACCACCACTCATCACATAATGACATATTTTATTCATTCTAGAGTTTATATCATATTTCTATGTTATTTTTATTGTTTATTATGTCATATTAGACCAATTGTGATAGATAAATAAGCCGTAGAGTTGATATTAGCGTTATATTGAAGTATTTTGTCCTGCCTCCCAAGAGCAGGAATTCCGCCAGAACGGATTAATGGTATTTCAATTAATTTAAATGAGGAAAATTGATCTGATATACGAGCAAACTGAGTTATGAGGTAGGTCACGGAACAAATTAAACTCCTAAGTCAAGGTTCCACTGTACGTGTTCAGCAGGTTGGGTGGCCAGCTGGGTGGGTGGATGGCTGACTGACTTTGGCTGTCTCTATCTCTGTCTCACAGGTATACATAAATACAATTATACATATGTAAATTACCTAGGATAACTCAAAAAAATCCAGACAGTGCTATACTATGAGTGTAGATGTAAGGCATAATAAACATGACTGGCAAGTAATAAGCATTTTCACTTGTTCAAGAATCAGACGTGACAACTCTACATCATGTGTAATACCTATTGGTTCATGAGCGGCTCTCTCTCTGAGAGAGAGAGAGAGAGAGACAAGCAGAAAGAGAGATAGGAAGCAGAGACAGAGCTAGACAGACAGGCAGATAGACACAGATAAACAGACAGATAGACATGTTTATGTGTAACAAGTGAAAACAAAGCCAAGGCAATGCATGATCATCAAATGTCACTCCGTTGCTGCACTGTCAGCAGTGGAGTAACACTTAATGATCAGTTGACACTTGATCAACTGTTTATAGCCCAGACCATGTCATAGGCTATAAACCATAGGAAATTTTGATGAATGGAGAAATATTCTTGCTATTTAAACCAAACCATGAGGAAGGAATGAGGGTATTCAGGCTCATGTGAGGAAAGCAGCTCAGATTTCTCCAACCAAAAGTCTTTTACCTTGAAAAGAAAATCCTTTGAAGGTTGTTAAAGATAAAGGAAAAAAGTGGACTGTAGGAAACCCACTGACCCATAAGGGAATCGTGGTAATTACTCTGGCCTTAGCATTACCATATTGGTCAATGATCTCCCTTAATACCATCAAATTTTAAAAGAAAAGTATTAAGGTGAGATTCAATATCCTCATTCCAGGTTTTAAAATTTGTAATAATATGTATGATAACTCTATTGCCTTTCATGGTCAGTATGCCATGGACAATAGTGAAGGTGTTTAGTACTTGTCACTTGTGTGGTGGAGGGGTTTGTCCTACAAGGAGAGGTTAAGGGAACTCACATTGGAGGACAGGAGAGATAGGGGAGTCATGACAACAACATATATAATACTGGGAGGAAATGACAAGGTGGACAGGAACAGAATGTTTCAAGAGATGTGACACAGTAACATGGGGTCACAACTGGAAGTTGAAAACTCAAATGAGTCACAGGGATGTTAGAAAGTACCTCTTCAGTATTAGAGCTGTAAGGAAGTGGAACAGTCTGGAGAGTGATGTAGAGGTGGCAGGATCTATACATAGCTTTAAGAAGAGGTATGATAAACCTCATGGAGCAGTGAGTGTGTGGACCTAGTAGTGACAGTGAAGAGGCAGGGCCAGGAGCTATGACTCAACCCCTCTCGCTTCACACGGCGAGTGTCTGGGTTCAAATTGCAGAAAATATCTGCCTGGATGATGACTAATAAACTTACCCTGAATACTGACAAAACCTATTTCATTCAGTTTGGAAACAGAGCTGCAAATGTTCCACTTAACATAACGCTAAACGGATCACCCGTCACAAGAATCGCAGAGGGAATTTTTTTAGGAATCCACCTTGACAGTAGCCTCAAATTCCAGACACACATACAACAAATTTCCAAGAAAATCTCTAAGATAGTAGGCATACTATCAAAGATAGGGTACTATGTTCCACAATCAGCTCTCCTTGCACTGTATCATTCACTCATCTACCCTTATGTCACATATAGAATTTGTGCATGGGGATCAACAACATTAAATCACCTAAGACCACTAATAACACAGCAAAAGGCTGCAGTCAGAATGATAACAAATTCCCACTCCCGACAGCATACTCCACCAATATTCAAAAGTCTAAATCTGCTCACCATAGAGAACATCCACACTTATTCATGTGCCTACTACATACATAGAACAATACATGCAAATATAAACCCTCCACTCAAACTTCTCCTCACCAACCTTAACAGGACACACGACCATAACACAAGACACAGATCTCTTTTTGATGTACCCCGTGTCCATATCACACTGTGTAAAAACTCTATGCACATAAAGGGCCCTAAAATTTGGAATTCATTACCGGAAAATACAAAAGAAACCAGGTCTGAAAATCAATTTAAGACTCTTCTCAAAAGCCACTTATCACCCTAAACTAAATACTCAATATTTAACCTTACCAATAAATCTACCAATCACCTAAATCTTAAAACTTCAAGACTAAATGACCAAGTTCATGCACTGACTAATATACTACATTTTTTTTTTTCAACAAGTCGGTCGTCTCCCACCGAGGCAGGGTGACCCAAAAAAGAAAGAAAATCCCCAAAAAGAAAATACTTTCATCATCATTCAACACTTTCACCACACTCGCACATTATCACTGTTTTTGCAGAGGTGCTCAGAATACAACAGTCTAGAAGCATACACATATAAAGATACACAACATATCCCTCCAAACTGCCAATATCCCAAACCCCTCCTTCAAAGTGCAGGCACTGTACTTCCCATTTCCAGGACTCAAGTCCGACTATATGAAAATAACCGGTTTCCCTGAATCCCTTCACTAAATATTACCCTGCTCACACTCCAACAGATTGTCAGGTCCCAAGTACCATTCGTCTCCATTCACTCCTATCTAACACGCTCATGCACGCTTGCTGGAAGTCCAAGCCCCTTGCCCACAAAACCTCCTTTACCCCCTCTCTCCAACCCTTTCGAGGACGACCCCTACCCCGCCTTCCTTCCCCTATAGATTTATATGCTTTCCATGTCATTCTACTTTGATTCATTCTCTCTAAATGACCAAACCACCTCAACAACCCCTCTTCTGCCCTCTGACTAATACTTTTATTAACTCCACACCTTCTCCTAATTTCCACACTCCGAATTTTCTGCATAATATTTACACCACACATTGCCCTTAAACAGGACATCTCCACTGCCTCCAACCGTCTCCTCGCTGCTGCATTTACCACCCAAGCTTCACACCCATATAAGAGTGTTGGTACTACTATACTTTCATACATTCCCTTCTTTGCCTCCATAGATAACGTTTTTTGACTCCACATATACCTCAACGCACCACTCACCTTTTTTCCCTCATCAATTCTATGATTAACCTCATCCTTCATAAATCCATCCGCCGACACGTCAACTCCCAAGTATCTGAAAACATTCACTTCTTCCATACTCCTCCTCCCCAATTTGATATCCAATTTTTCTTTATCTAAATCATTTGACACCCTCATCACCTTACTCTTTTCTATGTTCACTTTCAACTTTCTACCTTTACACACATTCCCAAACTCATCCACTAACCTTTGCAATTTTTCTTTAGAATCTCCCATAAGCACAGTATCATCAGCAAAAAGTAACTGTGTCAATTCCCATTTTGAATTTGATTCCCCAAAATTTAATCCCACCCCTCTCCCGAACACCCTAGCATTTACTTCCTTTACAACCCCATCTATAAATATATTAAACAACCATGGTGACATTACACATCCCTGTCTAAGACCTACTTTTACCGGGAAGTAGTCTCCCTCTCTTCTACACACCCTAACCTGAGCCTCACTATCCTCATAAAAACTCTTTACAGCATTTAATAACTTACCACCTATTCCATATACTTGCAACATCTGCCACATTGCTCCTCTATCCACTCTATCATATGCCTTTTCTAAATCCATAAATGCAATAAAAACTTCCCTACCTTTATCTAAATACTGTTCACATATATGCTTCAATGTAAACACTTGATCTACACATCCCCTACCCACTCTGAAACCTCCTTGCTCATCCGCAATCCTACATTCTGTCTTACCTCTAATTCTTTCAATTATAACCCTACCGTACACTTTTCCTGGTATACTCAGTAAGCTTATTCCTCTATAATTTTTACAGTCTCTTTTGTCCCCTTTCCCTTTATATAAAGGGACTATACATGCTCTCTGCCAATCCCTAGGTACCTTCCCCTCTTTCATACATTTATTAAACAAAAGTACCAACCACTCCAACACTATATCCCCCCCTGCTTTTAACATTTCTGTCATGATCCCATCAGTTCCAGCTGCTTTACCCCCTTTCATTTTACGTAATGCCTCACGTACCTCCCCACACTTACATTCTGCTCTTCTTCACTCCTAAAAGATGGTATACCTCCCTGACCAGTGCATGAAATTACTGCCTCTGTTTCTTCCTTAACATTTAAAAGTTCCTCAAAATATTCTCGCCATCTACCTAATACCTCCCTCTCCCCATCTACTAACTCCCCTACTCTGTTTTTAACTGACAAATCCATATTTTCCCTAGGCTTTCTTAACTTGTTTAACTCACTCCAAAATTTTTTCTTATTTTCATTAAAATTTCTTGACAGTGCCTCTCCCACTCTATCATCTGCTCTCCTTTTGCACTCTCTCACCACTCTCTTTACCTTTCTTTTACTCTCCATATACTCTGCTCTTCTTATAACACTTCTGCTTTGTAAAAACCTCTCATAAGCTACCTTTTTCTCTTTTATCACACCCTTTACTTCATCATTCCACCAATCACTCCTCTTTCCTCCTGCCCCCACCCTTCTATAACCACAAACTTCTGCCCCACATTCTAATACTGCATTTTTAAAACTATTCCAACCCTCTTCAACCCCCCCACTACTCATCTTTGCACTAGCCCACCTTTCTGCCAATAGTCGCTTATATCTCACCCGAACTTCCTCCTCCCTTAGTTTATACACTTTCACCTCCCTCTTACTTGTTGTTGCCACCTTCCTCTTTTCCCATCTACCTCTTACTCTAACTGTAGCTACAACTAAATAATGATCCGATATATCAGTTGCCCCTCTATAAACATGTACATCCTGGAGCCTACCCATCAACCTTTTATCCACCAATACATAATCTAATAAACTACTTTCATTACGTGCTACATCATACCTTGTATATTTATTTATCCTCTTTTTCATAAAATATGTATTACTTATTACCAAATTTCTTTCTACACATAGCTCAATTAAAGGCTCCCCATTTACATTTACCCCTGGCACCCCAAATTTACCTACTACTCCCTCCATAACATTTTTACCCACTTTAGCATTGAAATCCCCAACCACCATTACTCTCACACTTGATTCAAAACTCCCCACGCATTCACTCAACATTTCCCAAAATCTCTCTCTCTCCTCTACACTTCTCTCTTCTCCAGGTGCATACACGCTTATTATAACCCACTTTTCACATCCAATCTTTATTTTACTCCACATAATCCTTGAATTAATACATTTATAGTCCCTCTTTTCCTGCCATAGCTTTTCCTTCAACATTATTGCTACTCCTTCCTCAGCTCTAACTCTATTTGAAACCCTGACCTAATCCCATTTATTCCTCTCCACTGAAACTCTCCCACCCCCTTCAGCTTTGTTTCACTTAAAGCCAGGACATCCAGCTTCTTCTCATTCATAACATCCACAATCATCTCTTTCTTATCATCTGCACAACATCCACGCACATTCAGACTTCCCACTTTGACAATTTTCTTCTTCTTATTCTTTTTAGTAATCTTTACAGGAAAAGGGGTTACTAGCCCATTGTTCCCAGCATTTTAGTTGACTTTTACAACACGCATGGCTTACGGAGGAAAGATTCTTATTCCACTTCCCCATGGATATAAAAGGAAAATTAATAAGACCAAGAACTATTAAGATAAAATCAAAGAAAACTCAGATGAGTGTGTATAAATAAATGTGTACATGTATGTGTAGTGTGACCTAAGTGTAAGTAGAAGTAGCAAGACATGCCTGTAATCTTGCATATTTATGAGACAGACAAAAGACATCAGCAATCCTACCATCATGTAAAACAATCACAGGCTTTCATTTTACACTCACTTGGCAGGACGGTAGTACCTCCCTGGGTGGTTGCTGTCTACCAACAATTTACTTCTGTTGATATATTTTAATCATTAATATACTGTATATTATATATACATAGTAGTGAACTGTATTGTAAATTTTACATCTCATACAGTATCGTATGTTATTGTTATCTCTAAATACTGTCGAGACAGTGGAATGGGAGAATACCACTGGTAGTGTCATCCTGCAGGAATGTCCTATAACCTTTGTCCTAAGTAAAGAGAAACGACTCTGGAATACAGTGGTCCCTCAATAATCGTCCGGCCTGAAAGTTGTCCATTTCGGAAATAGTCCTGTTTTCTCGTCAAAATATTGGCTCGCAAATGGTCCGGTAACTCGCTAATAGTCCTTCGTCCCAGACACGTACTCACGGACTGAGCCGCCTCGGCCTTTCCTTCCCAGGCAGTGTGCCATTGTTTACCAGTGAGCGACGGTCCCCTCACGTGCTCCAGCGAAATATTTCATAATATTCCATTTATTTTAGTGCTTGCAAGTTATTTAAGTGCTAAATAAGCTACCATGGCTCCAAAGAAAGCTCCTAGTGCCAAGCCTTTGGTAAAGAAGGTGAGAAATAAGATTGAATTTAAGAAAAACATCACTGAACAATATGATAGTGGCGTACATGTGGGCGAACTGGCCAGGATGTATAACAAATCCCATACAACCATATCTTCCATCATAGCCAAGAAAAAGGAAATCAAGGATGCTGTTGTTGCAAAGGGGGTAAATATGCTGACAAAAATGAGATCACCAATACTCGAAGATGTTGAGAAGTAATTATTGGTGTGGATAAATGAGAAACAATTAGCAGGAGATAGTCTTATGATGTCGCTTATTTGTGAAAAGGCTAGGCAGTTGCATGACGATTTGGTAAAGAAATTGCCTGCAACTAGTGGTGATGTGAGTGAATTTAAGGCCAGCAAAGGCTGGTTTGAGAGATTTAAGAAGCATACTGGCATACACAGTGTGGTAAGGCATGGTGAAGCTGCCAGTTCGGACCACAAGGCGGCTGAAAAATATGTGCATGAATTCAAGGAGTACATAGAGGCTGAAGGACTGAAACCTGAACAAGTGTTCAGGTTTCAGTCTTTACATATTGTCAGTAATTCTACCAACTTTATTACAAGTGTTCAATTGTGATGAAACAGGCCTCTTTTGGAAGAAAATGCCAAAGAGGACCTACATTACTCAGGAAGAAAAGGCGCTGCCAAGACATAAGCCTATTAAAGACAGGCTGACGCTAATGTTCTGTGCTAATGCTAGTGGGGATTTCAAAGTGAAGCCGTTACTAGTGTACCATTCTGAAAATCCCAGTGTGTTCAAGAAAAGCAATGTTATGAAGAGTAAATTGTGTGTGTTTTGGAGATCTAATAGTAAGGCATGGGTCACAAGGGACATTTTCGTCGAGTGGTTCAATGAAGTGTTTGGCCTTAGTGTGAAGAATTACCTCCTGGAAAAGAAATTGGATCTCAAGTGCCTCCTAGTAATGGACAATGCACCTGCTCATCCTCCAAATTTGGATGACCTAATTCTGAAGGAGTTTGCGTTCATCGCAGTAAAGTTCTTGCCCCCGAATACCACTCCTCTCCTCCAGCCCATGGACCAGCAGGTCATTGCAAACTTTAAAAAACTCTACACCAAAGCAATGTTTGAAAGGTGCTTGAATGTGACCTCAGACACTCACTTGACCCTACAAGATTTTTGGAAAGAACACTTCAGTATTCTCCTTTGCGTAAGCCTTATAGGTAAGGCTTGGGAGGGAGTGACTACCAGGACTTTGAACTCTGCTTGGAGAAAATTGTGGCCAGATTGTGTCCACAAGAGGGATTTTGAAGGGTTTGGGGCTGACCGTGATGAGCCTATGTCAGTTGTTAAATCCATTGTAGCACTGGGGAGCTCCATGGGGTTGGATGTGAGTTTGGAGGATGTGGAAGAGTTGGTGGAGGACCACAACGAAGAGCTAACCACTGAGGAGCTGCAAGAGCATCAGCAGTGACAGAGTCTTGGCCCGTTTTAGGGAAATTTTAAAGAGACCCCAGAAACAGAGCTCTCTGGACAGTTTTTTTTGCGAGACAGGACTCCAGTGACTCTCAAGGTGGTCCTAGTGGCATTAAGAAACAGAGAAGAGAAGTAACCCCAGAAAAGCAATTGGTACCCGAGGTGTTGATGGAAGGGGATTCCCCTTCCAAACAGTAAATCATCCAATCTGTCTCCTTCTCCAGTCTTCCATACACAAAGAAGAATTGCCAATTGCCAATTTTTCTTTACCTTTCTCGTTTGGCACCCTCATCACTTACTCTTATCTGTGCTCACTGTCAACCTTCTTCCTTTACACACTCCCAAACTCGTCCACCAACCTTAGCAACTTTTCAACACGCTGGCAGTGTTGCACTGAGTAATGCTATAAAATTTTAACAAATGCTAATCAGAGGGGATATTGGCAGTTTGGAGGGATATGTTGTGTATCTTTATACGTATATGCTTCTAAACTGTTGTATTCTGAGCACCTCTGCAAAAACACTGATAATGTGTGAGTGTGGTGAAAGTGTTGAATGATGATGAAAGTATTTTCTTTTAGGGGATTTTCTTTCTTTTTTGGGTCACCCTGCCTCGGTGGGAGACAGCCGACTTGTTGAAAAAAAAAAAAAATTAATTCCATAGCCTGGCCTGCTGTTAGAACTGTGTTTCCATATCACTGTTAAGAGGATGGAGGATCAAGCCTCCACTACTCTTTGCTCTGAATATCCTACATAGGTAGAGCACTTCAAATAAATATAATAATGCTATAATAGCATACTTCCCAAAACACATTCCACCAGCTGGGTACACCAGCCTCAGACCTAAGAGCCCAATCTACTTTTAGCTAGTTTTCCAATGACAAAAATACTAAAGCCCCTCTGAAAGTCAGACTTCAGATTTAATAACGATGCATCAATATTAATTTTATAAATATCATGATCCACACTGAATGAGAAAGAATGATAATATGATTGAGTGGATAATTTCCTCAACATTATAAAACAGATCACTATGACATCACTACTCAATTCAAGTTTAAACAAATCAATTAAAATACAAAACAACCCATGGCTTATTATAGGCTTGCTCAGATTCACTGTTAAGAAACATGATTATGAAAAGAGGTATATATATATAAACTAGGTCTTTTGTCTATTATGTTTATTCTCCATTAGTCATTAAATCTGCTAAAAAACATATTTAATGACTAATGGAGACATAAAAATCACTTGGAAAACTTTCTCACAAATCTAAGAATCTAAAAACCATAAGCAAAATTATTATTTCTAAACAACTGAACAATGTCTCAGAGTTATTGATACAGTACACAATCATAACAGCCTCTTTTCCTCAAGAGAGGCTAGAATGGCAAACAATATTCCTGAGACTTGAACCATTAGTCATAACTATCTAACTGACAATTACCTAACTTCCTGTACTTGTTATGTACCACCATTCAAAGACTGGTCAAGTTATTCAGCTGTAACACAGAACGAAACTACACTATAAAAAAAAAAGCTGCACAATACAAATAAATCACTTGATCATACAATTCAAGACTCTCAAAAAGAGTTAAAATAACCCCATCCATAAAGGTAGTGAAACAATTGAGGTTAATAATTACAGTACAACTTCTAACAAATTATTACTGTACTAGGAAAAATATTGAAGTAATTCACAAGCAACTATATTTGTACCTACCCAGGCATAATATACAAATTTCTTAAAAATTTATCTTCAAACCTACATTTTTTTTTTTAACACACCGCTTGTCTCCTACCAAGGCAGGGTGACCCAAAAAAAGAAGAGACACTTACCATCACTCACACTTTCATTGTCTTGCCAGATGCACACCAATACTCCAGTTCAATATCCCCATCCCTCCTTCTGAGTACAGGCACTGTACTTTCCACCTTCAGGACTCTAGTCCGGATAACCAGTTTCCTTGAATCCTTTCATTAATGTTACCTTGTTCACACTCCAACAGCACATCAAGTCATAAAAACCACTTGCTTTCAATACTAATGATCATAATATTCTCCTACCCAGACTAAAGAACTATGGACTCAAGGTCATGTTATCAACTCCATCCAATTTTACCTCAATGAGACACCAATTTTTTTTTTTCAACAAGTCGGCCGTCTCCCACCGAGGCAGGGTGACCCAAAAAGAAAGAAAATCCCCAAAAAGAAAATACTTTCATCATTCAACACTCACCTCACTCACACAATCACTTTTTGCAGAGGTGCTCAGAATACAACAGCTTAGAAGAATATATGTGTAAAGATACACAACATATCCCTCCAAATTGCCAATATCCCAAACCCCTCATTTAACCCTCTGAGGGTCCGTCCCGTAGATCTACGGCTTTACGTTCAGGGTCCAAACCGTAGATCTACGTCATGAGGTCAGCTCACTCTGATAAACTGTGAGTGGTACATTTGGGCCTAGATATGAGAGAATACATCTATGTGGTATGTGTGCACCACATAAAACAGATCCTGCAGCACGCTGTGTATGAGAGAAAAAAACTGAAATCATGATTTTTCGATTAAAACAGCAACTTTGCAGTGTTTTTTCGTATGTTTTTTATAGTTCTATTTGTGATTTCTTGGTCTCATTTGATAGAATGGAAGACATATTACAGAAATAGAGATGATTTTGATTGGTTTTAGCACTGGAAATGGCTTGAAACTGAGCTCAAAGTAGCAGAAATGTTAAATTTTTGTCGATATTCAAGAGTAAACAAACGACCTCACACGTCTAATACACGCCAGCTGGTGGGTCTAATATGCATTCACAAATATGGTGATGATATTTATACAATTATTACAATATTGCATAACAGTAAATCTTCTATTTTTTGGTGTGAATAAAAATTCATTATGTGAATAAAAAATCAAAATGGAATTTATTTGTAAAGCTTCAAAACGTAACTAATGAACAGAGGAAATGTTAGTTTAGTTCCAGGAATACCTACATTGTTTATTCTGGACCCTATTTTGAAATTGGAATATTTTGAACTTTGTGTTAAATTGGCCAAATTAACAATATCCAATCACTTTAATTTGTAGTTGAAACAGTTGACTTGGCGATTTCTTGTGCTCAATCGATAGAATAGAAGTAATACTAGTGAAATAGCTAAGAATTTGGTTGACTGGAATAATGTAATTGGCCTAAAATGGGAGTAAAAGTCGGCAAAATCGCCGATTCGTAAATATCACTGACACATCAAAATTCGCGAGAGCATAATTTTGTCAATTTTCCATCAAATTTCGTACTTTTTGTTTTATTACCTTCACAAAAAGATTCTCTACCATTTCATAAGAAAAAATAACAAATTTTTTTTTTGAAAATTCTTGGACACTGGGGCACACCACTTCAGATTTGGGCCTTGGACCCTGAAGGGGTTAAAGTGCAGGCATTGTACTTCCCATTTCCAGGACTCAAGTCCGGCTATATAAAAATACAGTGGACCCCCAGCATACGATATTAATCCGTTCCTGAGAGCTCATCGTATGCCAAAATTATCGTAAGGCGAATTAATTTTCCCCATAAGAAATAATGGAAATCAAATTAATCCGTGCAAGACACCACAAAGTATGAAAAAAATTTTTTTTACATGAAATATTAATTTTAATACACACAAACTGACACTTACCTTTATTGAAGCTCTGGTGATGATTGATGGGATGGGAGGATGGGAGTGTGGAATTTGTTAATGTTTAGAAGGGAAATCCCCTTCCATTAGGACTTTAGGTAGCACGTCCTTTTCCGGGGTTACTTCCCTTCTTTTAATGCCACTAGGACCAGCTGACCGTGGTGCAGCAACAGTTGACTGTGGTACAGCAACAGCTGACTTTGGTGCAGCAGCAGCTGACCGTGGGGCAGCAACAGATGACGGTGGTGTAGCAGCAGCTGACTGGTGCAGCAGCAGCTGACTGTGGTGTAGCAACAGATGACAGTGGTGTAGCAGCAGCTGACCGTGGTGCAACAGCAGCTCACTGTGGTTCAGCAACAGCTGACCGTGGTGCAGCAACAGATGACGGTGGTGTAGCAGCAGCTGACTGTGGTGCAGCAGCAGCTGACCATGGTGCAACAGCAGCTGACCGTGGTGCAACAGCAGCTCATCATGGTTCAGCATCATCTGACCATGGTGCAGCAACAGCTGACTGTGGTACAGCAACAGCTGACGGTGGTGCAGCAGCAGCTGACTGATGCAGCAACAGCTGACGGTGGTGCAGCAACAGCTGACCGTGGTACGATAGTACGTATTTCCCACCCTTTTTACATATGATCGCTTAAGAGATGTTATCTCCTGCTATCTGTTTTTCGTTTATCCACACCAATAACAGTCTCTCAACATCTTCGAGTTCTTGCGATCTATGTTTCAAAAACAAACTTGCACCTTTTGCAAGAACAGCTTCCTTGATTGCCATTTTGTTGGCCACAATAGTAGTGATGGTTGATTGGGGTTTGGTATACAACCTGGCCAGCTCCGAGAAACGCACTCCACTTTCGTACTTAGCAATTATCTCTTTCTTCATTTCCATAGTAATTTTCACCTTTTTTACCACAAAGTTGGCCCTAGAAGCTTTCTTGGGGCCCATGGTGACTTATTTTGCAGGTACAATCACTAAAAACACTATGATAATATGAAATGTACCGATTGTATGCGTGGATGCAACTGCACTGGCTGGCTTGTAAATACTGGCACGCACAGGGCAGCTGAGGACACACGTGGGATGTGTCCTGGACGAATCGCAGGTGGCGGGTTTTTTAACGTGTGGCGAGGCAAAATTTTTGCGTTAAAATGTATCTTATGCCGGATTTAACATATGCCTATGCCATCGTATGCCGGGGGTCCACTGTAACCGGTTTCCCTGAATCCCTTCAATAAATATTACCCTGCTCACACTCCAACAGCTCAACAGGTCCCAAATACCATTCGTCTCCATTCACTCCTATCTAACACGCTCATGCACGCTTGCTGAAAGTATAAGCCCCTCGCCCACAAAACCTCCTTTACCCCCTCCTTCCAACCTTTTTGAGGACGACCCCCTACCCCGATATGTAACCATAAAAGACACTTCTTAAGCTACTCTACCAATAAATATAGATGCCACATGAGGTAGCATTCTCACCCAACATGTCAAATTATGACTCTGTTTCTCACACTACCTTCTGGCATTAACTCATGCCTCCAATTACATATTAAAACTAATGATACCAAATTAGACAAAAGTGGGGAAAATCCTAGGCATCTTCTTGAATAGCAAATTTAAATTTAATACTTGTATCCAGCACATTCTCACATCATATTGTTCTTTTTTTTTTTTTTTTTCAACAAGTCGGCCGTCTCCCACCGAGGCAGGGTGACCCAAAAAAAAAAGAAAGAAAATCCCCAAAAAGAAAATACTTTCATCATCATTCAACACTTTCACCACACTCACACATTATCACTGCTTTTGCAGAGGTGCTCAGAATACAACAGCTTAGAAGCATATACGTATAGAGATACACAACATATCCCTCCAAACTGCCAATATCCCAAACCCCTCCTTTAAAGTGCAGGCATTGTACTTCCCATTTCCAGGACTCAAGTCCGACTATATGAAAATAACCGGTTTCCCTGAATCCCTTCACTAAATATTACCCTGCTCACACTCCAACAGATCGTCAGGTCCCAAGTATCATTCGTCTCCATTCACTCCTATCTAACACGCTCATGCACGCTTGCTGGAAGTCCAAGCCCCTCACCCACAAAACCTCCTTTACCCCCTCTTTCCAACCCTTTCGAGGACGACCCCTACACCTCTTTCCTTCCCCTATAGATTTATATGCTTTCCATGTCATTCTACTTTGATCCATTCTCTCTAAATGACCAAACCACCTCAACAACCCCTCTTCTGCCCTCTGACTAATGCTTTTATTAACTCCACACCTTCTCCTAATTTCCACACTCCGAATTTTCTGCATAATATTTACACCACACATTGCCCTTAGACAGGACATCTCCACTGCCTCCAACTGTCTCCTCGCTGCTGCATTTACCACCCAAGCTTCACATCCATATAAGAGTGTTGGTACTACTATACTTTCATACATTCCCTTCTTTGCCTCCATAGATAACGTTTTTTGACTCCAAATATACCTCAACGCACCACTCACCTTTTTTCCCTCATCAATTCTATGATTAACCTCATCCTTCATAAATCCATCCGCCGACACGTCAACTCCTAAGTATCTGAAAACATTCACTTCTTTCATACTCCTCCTCCCCAATTTGATATCCAATTTTTCTTTATCTAAATCATTTGATACCCTCATCACCTTACTCTTTTGTATGTTCACTTTCAACTTTCTACCTTTACACACATTCTCAAACTCATCCACTAACCTTTGCAATTTTTCTTTAGAATCTCCCATAAGCACAGTATCATCAGCAAAAAGTAACTGTGTCAATTCCCATTTTGAATTTGATTCCCCATAATTTAATCCCACCCCTCTCCTGAACACCCTAGCATTTACTTCTTTTACAACCCCATCTATAAATATATTAAACAACCATGGTGACATTACACATCCCTGTCTAAGACCTACTTTTACTGGGAAGTATTCTCCCTCTCTTCTACACACCCTAACCTGAGCCTCACTATCCTCATAAAAGCTCTTTACAGCATTTAGTAACTTACCACCTATTCCATATACTTGCAACATCTGGCACATTGCTCCTCTATCCACTCTATCATATGCCTTTTCTAAATCCATAAATGCAATAAAAACTTCCCTACCTTTATCTAAATACTGATTACATATATGCTTCAATGTAAACACTTGATCTACACATCCCCTACCCACTCTGAAGCCTCCTTGCTCGTCCGCAATTCTACATTCTGTCTTACCTCTAATTCTTTCAATTATAACCCTACCGTATACTTTTCCTGGTATACTCAGTAAACTTATTCCTCTATAATTTTTACAATCTCTTTTGTCCCCTTTCCCTTTATATAAAGGGACTATACATGCTCTCCGCCAATCCCTAGGTACCTTCCCCTCTTTCATACATTTATTAAACAAAAGTACCAACCACTCCAACACTATATCCCCCCCTGCTTTTAACATTTCTGTCATGATCCCATCAGGTCCAGCTGCTTTACCCCCTTTCATTCTACGTAATGCCTCACGTACCTCCACCACACTTACATTCTGCTCTTCTTCACTCCTAAAAGATGGTATACCTCCATGGCCAGTGCATGAAATTACCGCCTCCCTTACTTCCTTAACATTTAAAAGTTCCTCAAAATATTCTCGCCATCTACCTAATACCTCCCTCTCCCCATCTACTAACTCCCCTACTTTGTTTTTAACTGACAAATCCATACTTTCCCTAGGCTTTCTTAACTTGTTTAACTCACTCCAAAATTTTTTTCTTATTTTCATTAAAATTTCTTGACAGTGCCTCTCCCACTCTTTCATCTGCTCTCCTTTTGCACTCTCTCACCACTCTCTTCACCTTTCTTTTACTCTCCATATACTCTGCTCTTCTTATAACACTTCTGCTTTGTAAAAACCTCTCATAAGGTACCTTTTTCTCTTTTATCACACCCTTTACTTCATCATTCCACCAATCACTCCTCTTTCCTCCTGCCCCCACTCTCCTATAACCACAAACTTCTGCCCCACATTCTAATACTGCATTTTTAAAACTATTCCAACCCTCTTCAACCCCCCCACTACTCATCTTTGCACTAGCCCACCTTTCTGCCAATAGTCGCTTATATCTCACCCGAACTTCCTCCTCCCTTAGTTTATACACTTTCACCTCCCTCTTACTTGTTGTTGCCACCTTCCTCTTTTCCCATCTACCTCTTACTCTAACTGTAGCTACAACTAAATAATGATCCGATATATCAGTTGCCCCTCTATAAACATGTACATCCTGGAGCCTACCCATCAACCTTTTATCCACCAATACATAATCTAATAAACTACTTTCATTACGTGCTACATCATACCTTGTATATTTATTTATCCTCTTTTTCATAAAATATGTATTACTTATTACCAAATTTCTTTCTACACATAGCTCAATTAAAGGCTCCCCATTTACATTTACCCCTGGCACCCCAAATTTACCTACTACTCCTTCCATAACATTTTTACCCACTTTAGCATTGAAATCCCCAACCACCATTACTCTCACACTTGATTCAAAACTCCCCACGCATTCACTCAACATTTCCCAAAATCTCTCTCTCTCCTCTACACTTCTCTCTTCTCCAGGTGCATACACGCTTATTATAACCCACTTTTCACATCCAATCTTTATTTTACTCCACATAATCCTTGAATTAATACATTTATAGTCCCTCTTTTCCTGCCATAGCTTATCCTTCAACATTATTGCTACTCCTTCTTTAGCTCTAACTCTATTTGAAACCCCTGACCTAATTCCATTTATTCCTCTCCACTGAAACTCTCCCACCCCCTTCAGCTTTGTTTCACTTAAAGCCAGGACATCCAGCTTCTTCTCATTCATAACATCCACAATCATCTCTTTCTTATCATCTGCACAACATCCACGCACATTCAGACTTCCCACTTTGACAATTTTCTTCTTCTTATTCTTTTTAGTAATCTTTACAGGAAAAGGGGTTACTACCCCATTGTTCCCGGCATTTTAGTTGACTTTTACAACACGCATGGCTTACGGAGGAAAGATTCTTATTCCACTTCCCCATGGATATAAAAGGAAAATTAATAAGACCAAGAACTATTAAGATAAAATCAAAGAAAACTCAGATGAGTGTGTATAAATAAATGTGTACATGTATGTGTAGTGTGACCTAAGTGTAAGTAGAAGTAGCAAGACATGCCTGTAATCTTGCATATTTATGAGACAGACAAAAGACATCAGCAATCCTACCATCATGTAAAACAATCACAGGCTTCGTTTTACACTCACTTGGCAGGACGGTAGTACCTCCCTGGGTGGTTGCTGTCTACCAACCTACTACCTACTTAGATATTGTTCTTATCCTTTTGTAAATAATATTTACATCATGTAAATCATGTTAGGCAGAGTTATGAAGTTAAAACACCAAAATTCTTTTAAAAAAATGACAGAATTTAGCACCGCTACTTTGCTTCAATTATGCACATTGTAACACTTAATTTATCATACTATCACTAGTAACTATGCTTTACCATGCACCAATAAACACGCAAGGCTTCTTGTTATAAATATTGTTACAACTGGACCTCAGAATTTTTATTCAATGGATTTAATGCTGTGTACTAAAGTACCAGCAAAAGTCACTAAATGGAAAGTGCTTTATGCAATGTCTCCACAAACATGGTTGACTGGGGAAGCAGCTAGCTGCTACTGGCTTGACACTGCACAGGTGTTTACATTTATAGCTCTATCACCACATTTTTTAATACACTTGAGAACATTTTTTCTACAGAGTATGACAATTCCTCTGAACTCATTTTCTAAGGAATGAGACAAACTTTCAGAAACTTTAAAGAAGTTCTAAAAAAAATTTTGAGGCTTGACAGTAAATCTGAATACTGTTAAGTAATACCTTGATATAACAGACCTCCTTGTAACAGACTTTAGAAATAACAGACAAAATCTGGTGGGTAAACTGTGCTTTTAACTTTTATTTTGAATGTGTATTACAGTATATCTGTAAATTGTATGTACAGTATAGTATTATACTAAGTATAAAGCACTTTAGTGTTTTTTTTAATGCTATTTTAATTTAACAGACATTAACAAACTCGCTTGCCAAGGGTTCAAGACCTACCTATTGCATGATTAGACAATCTTCCCTAGTAATCTGTTTTTTTTTTTTTTTTTTTTTTTCAACAAACCGGCCGTATCCCACCAAGGCAGGGTGGCCCAAAAAGAAAAACGAAAGTTTCTCTTTTTAAATTTAGTAATTTATACGGGAGAAGGGGTTACTAGCCCCTTGCTCCTGGCATTTTAGTCGCCTCTTACAACACGCATGGCTTACGGAGGAAGAATTCTGTTCCACTTCCCCATGGAGATAAGAGGAAATAAACAACAACAAGAACTAGAAAGAAAATAGAAGAAAACCCAGAGGGATGTGTATATATACATATATATGCTTGTACATGCATGTGTAGTGTGACCTAAGTGTAAGTAGAAGTAGCAAGACGTACCTGAAATCTTGCATGTTTATGAGACAGAAAAAAAGGACACCAGCAATCCTACCATCATGTAAAACAATTACAGGCTTTCGTTTTACACTCACTTGGCAGGACGGTAGTACCTCCCTGGGCGGTTGCTGTCTACCAACCTACTACCTAGAAGTAATCTGTTATACTGAGATATTACTACAGTGATTGCTAAATCCTCAAAGCATTGCCTTATCTTACCTTCTCCAGTGAAGTCCTTGCCATCAATGTTCGCTGTAACAGTGAAGAAAGGTTTGTTTTCATTCATGGTGCGATTAACAGTATACTGGAGGCCAGGTTTCATCTGGTGCAGTACAGTAACAGGATGCATGCTACCAGCATTTTCAGGAACCTGCTTGGCTGGGTTGGGCACTTTCACAGCCTCTGCTGACTGGGCACACACATTTGTGTCCACCTGAAGAACAAACAATTAAGAAATTAAAAAAAGGCTTTAAAAATCTAATTTAGGAATTCAGTGGACCCCTCCCTTTTTGTTGTTAATTCCTTCCAGAGAGTCCAACGAAATGTGAAATCGACTAAAACTGAAACCATTTTCCCCATAAGAAATAATGTAAATACAATTAATCTGTTCCAGCCACCCAGTAGTATTAACCAAATATATTTTTTATACATTAAATATAGATTTACATACAGAAAAAATGAGAAATCAAGTAGTATAAAACAATAGTGTAATAACACAATGCTTACCTTTACTGAAGCCTCTTGGTGTATGGTAGACAGGGAAGAGGGGAGAGGAAGAAGTCACTATTGTTTGGAAGGGGAATCCCCTTTCATAAAGACTTCATGTACCAAGTGCTTATCCGGGGATACTTCCCTTCTTTGTTTTTTAACCCTTTGACTGTTTTGGTCATATATATACGTCTTACGAGCCACTGTGTTTGACGTATTAATATGCCAAAATTCTAGCGGCTTTAAATCAAGCAGGAGAAAACTGGTAGGCCCACATGTGAGAGAATGGGTCTCCATGGTCAGTGTGCACCACATAAAAAAAATCGGGGAGCCAGTGGTGCAAATGGGAATGCTATTTCAGTAATCCTTGTTCATCATGCCTAGCGTAAGAAATATCTGACTCCTCGGCAAATCTGGGACTCTTCTCTTCCCAAGTAATGCTCTAACACAGATGGAAGTGTCAGTGAAAATCAATTTCATGATTTTGAGGAGTTTGTGACCAAAAGCACTGCCCAGGATACGAGAAAAATGAATGAGAATGAGAGAATGAGGGAGAATGAAGGAGAAAGATACAGTCATTAGGTAGGAGGATGGAGGGGAAGCGAGCATCCAACCCCATTGTTTTGACAGGTGGTAGGGAGAGTGAGTAATGATACAATAAGTCATTTTGACAGCTGCTGGAGACACACACACTCACACACAACATGAGCTTGCTGGAGATAATAACAGTTATATGAAAGTGTCCAGTGACTGTATTTGTATATATATAATATAGAACAATAGTAATAAATATTTTTTTGTATTGTTTGCATAAACAAGTTTTGTAAACAATATATTTATGTTTGTGCACTTATTGTGTTGTATACAACGAGTGTATATATGTACATTACACCTTACTTTGGTCTCACAGGCCACATAAGTTACCTGAAAAAAATAAAGTAGTGGAAAAAGCAAGATACCTTCGAATGAGAGTAAAAAAAAATACCAGGTGAGCAGCATTCGCCGCTGTTGCCATATGCGGCTCATTTTCTGTCAACTTTACGCCTCTACATCTCGGTAAGTACTGATGGCAAAAAAAATTTTGGGGGGCTTTAACCCTTAACCCTTTCAGGGTCCAAGGCCCAAATCTGGAGTCACGCACCAGTGTCCAAGAATTTTCAAAAAAAAAATTTGTTATTTTTTCTTATG
The DNA here is from genome assembly GCF_038502225.1 of Cherax quadricarinatus. Classification (NCBI taxonomy): domain Eukaryota; kingdom Metazoa; phylum Arthropoda; class Malacostraca; order Decapoda; family Parastacidae; genus Cherax; species Cherax quadricarinatus. Next base: position 21,606,682 of record NC_091361.1, read on the forward strand.
AAATTGTAGAGAATCTTTTTGTGAAGGTAATAAAACAAAAAGTACGAAATTTGGTGGAAAATTGACGAAATTATGCTCTCGCAAATTTTGATGAGTCAGCGATATTTACGAATCGGCGATTTTGCCGACTTTGACTCCCATTTTAGGCCAATTACATTATTCCAATCAACCAAATTCTTAGCTATTTCACTAGTATTACTTCTATTCTATCGATTGAGCACAAGAAATCGCTAAGTCAACTGTTTCAACTACAAAATAAAGTGATCGGAAATTGTTAATTTGGCCAATTTAACACAAAGTTCAAAATATTCCAATTTCAAAATAGGGTCCAGAATGAACAATGTAGGCATTCCTGGCACTAAACTAACATTTCCTCTGTTCATTAGTTATGTTTTGAGGCTTTACAAATAAATTCCATTTTGATTTTTTATTCACATAATGAATTTTTATTCACACCAAAAAATAGAAGATTTACTGTTATGCAATACTGTAATAATTGTATAAATATCATCACCATATTTGTGAATGTATATTAGACCCACCAGCTGACGTGTATTAGACGTGTGAGGTCGTTTGTTTACTCTTGAATATCGGCAAAAATTTAACATTTCTGCTACTTTGAGCTCAGTTTCAAGCCATTTCCAGTGCTAAAACCAATCAAAATCATCTCTATTTCTGTAATATGTCTTCCATTCTATCAAATGAGACCAAGAAATCGCAAATACAACTATAAAAAACATACGAAAAAACACTGCAAAGTTGCTGTTTTAATCGAAAAATCATGATTTAATTTTTTTTCTCTCATTATACACAGTGTGCTGCAGGATCTGTTTTATGTGGTGCACACATACCACATAGATGTATTCTCTCATATCTAGGCCCAAATGTACCACTCACAGTTTATCAGAGTGAGCTGAGCTCATGGCGTAGATCTACGGTTTGGACCCTGAACATAAAGCCGTAGATCTACGGGACGGACCCTGAAAGGGTTAAATGGTCCGAACGTATATATATGTTTTTTCAACAACTGAAAGTATGTAAAAAATGTAGATCTTTTTTGTTTTACATTTGAAAACGTGTAAAAAAACTTTTATCTACATTTTTTTAGTTATATTTGAAAATATGTAAAAAAAAAGTAGGTCTACTTTTGTAGCAATACGAATTTGAACGTTGATCTGTTTGGACCGTTTAAGGGTTAAACAATCAGAAAAATAATCTTAACATTTTCATAAGAATTTTCTTTTTTCGAATATTTTTGGACACCAGGAGACACTTCAGGATTTGGGGTTTCGACAGTCAAAGGGTTAATAGCACTAGAACCAGGTTGAGAGTCACTGGACCTCTGTCGCACAAAAAACTGCTCAGAGAGCTCTGTTTCTGGCGTCTCTTTAAAATTTACCTAAAATGGGACAGAGCATTGTCATTGTACATGTTGCCAACATGGCTTGCAAGAGCTTGTTAGGGTGATATTTCTGCACAAAACTTTGCAACTCGCTCCACTCTGCACACACGTCCTTAATCACCGAAGAAGGCACATTCTCCCCTCTCTCTTCCCACTCCTTTGAAGCATTTTCCACAGCTGTGCTTTGTTGCTGTTGCAGATGAAGGTCTTGCAGCTCTTAGTGGTTAGCTCTTCACTGTGGTCTTCTGCCAACTCTTCCACATCCTGGCCACTCACATCCAACCCCATGGACTTCCCCAATGCCACAATACAATCCACAACAGGTATAGGGTCGACAGGGTCAGCCTCAAACCCTTTAAAATCCTTCTCTTGGATACATTCTGGCCACAATTTTCTCCAAGCAGAGTTCATCGTCCTGGAAGTCACTCCCTGCCAAGCCTTATCTATAAGGCTTATGCAATTGAGGATAAGTAGTGATCTTTCCAGAACTCTCTTAGGGTCAACTGAGTGTCTGAGGTCACATCAAAGCACCTTTGAAACATTGCTTTGGTGTAGAGTTTTTTGAAGTTTGAAATGATCTGCTGGTCCATGGACTGGATGAGAGGAATGGTATTAGGGGACAAGAACTTCAATGTGATGAAATTAAACTCCTCCACCATTTGGTCATCCAGGTCTGGAGGATGATCAGGAGGCACTTGAGTGGCAATTTCTTTTCCAGGAGGTATTCCTTCACACTGGGGCCAAACACTTTATTGAACCAATCAAGGAAAATTCCCTTTGTGACCCATACCTTACTATTAGCCTTCCACATCACACACAATTTACTCATGGAGACACTTTTTCCTTGAACACTTGAGATTTTCAGAATGATATACCAGTAAAGGCTTTGATATACCAGTAAAGGCAAGAGAGTTAGCCTGTCTTTCATAGGATTGTGTCCTGGCAGTCCCTTTTCCTCCTGCGTGATGTAGGTCCTCTTTGGCATTTTCTTCCAAGAGGCTTGTTTCATCACAACTGAACACTTGTTGGGGAACAAATCCTTCAGCCTCTATGTACTCCTTGAATTCATGCATGAATTTTTCAGCCCCATGTTTACCTGAACTTGCTGCCTCACCATGCCTAACAATACTGTGTATGCCGCTACGCTTCTTGAATTCTTTGAACCAGCCTTTGCTGGCCTTAAATTCACTAACATCAGCACTCATTTGAGGCATTTTCTTTACAAGATCGGCATGCAACTACCTTGCTTTTTTGCAAATTATCAACTGCACAACACCATCTCCCGCTAATTGTTTCTCGTTGATCCACACTAACAACAATTTCTCGACATCTTCCAGTGTTTGTGATCTCTGTTTTGTTATCACTTTTACCCCTTTCACAACATCAGCTTCCTTGATTTCATTTTTCTTCACTACGATGGAACTGATGGTTGAAGCAGGCTTGCCTTATATCTTCACTATGTCAATCAAACATAAGCCATGTTCATATTTTTCAATGATTTCTTTCTTGAATTCTATTGCATTTCTGACCCTTTACCAAAGGACTGGGACTAGCATCTCTATTTGGGCCTATGGTGGCTTATTTATCAGTCACACAGAATAAACGAGTGCAAGAAACAATGAGTTACAGTGGAACCTCTACTTGCGAGCATGTCCACGTGCGAGTTTTTCCAAATACGAGCAGTCGATGGGATGATTTTTTGCTTCCATATGCGAGCAGACCTCGAGGAAGGTTCCTTGACACTGGTGAGGGGCTCTTGCTCTTGATCTCAGGAATTGTATCTCATTTGTTTGTTGGACTATCTTATTGAAACTTGGGCAATGTATGATGGAAAGATGCTTCTTAATGTACACCAAAAAATGAAAGAAATCTAAGCATAAATAATGGAGTTCACTTTTCAGCTTTTCACTTAGCGGTAATTTCGAATGGTTTTTATGGTTGTATTCTCGTTTGTTTGGTCTCATTTGATAGAATGGAAGATATATTACAGAAATAGATATGATTTTGATTGCTTTCACGATGAAAAGTGCTTAGAGATTGAGCTCAACCTAGGACAAATGGTCAATAGCTTGGCTGTTTCAGAGTAAACAAATGACGTCACTGTCCATTCCAATATGCAGTCGTGAATGGGTTGACATTATTTATATAATTATTGCAATAAGGAATAACAGTAAATCTTATATTTTTTGTGTGAACAAAAATGACAAATTATTTATATAATAATAATAATAATAATAATAATAATAATAATAATAATAATACATATAATAATAATAGGTATAATAATAATAGTATAATAATATAATACAATAATAATAATAGTATAATAATATAATACAATAATAATAATAATAATGATAATATAATATGTATAATAATAATACATATATAATAATAATGTACTACATATAACAATTATAATAGACGGCTTCAAAAGGCCGTCAATAGATGGCAGTGTTTACCACAACAGAGAGGGAGCGGTTGTGGCCGCCTCCACCTGTTACATAATGACATTTTATTCATTCTAGAGTATATATCATGTTTCTATGTTATTCATATTGTTTGTTATGTCATATTAGATGAACTTTGATATATAAATAAGCCATACAGATGATATTAGCGAAATTATTCATGAAGTATTTTGCCCGGTCTCCAGACAAGCTCGTCCACCGCCGACACCACCCATACCACCACATGAATGATATATTTTATTCACTTTAGAGAATATATCAGGTGTGTATGTTATTTATATTGTTTATTATGTCATATTAGATGAAGTGAGATGGACAAATAAGCCGTAGAGTTGATATTAGCGAAATTATTGAAGAGCAGAATTCCACTGGAATGGATTAATTGCATTTCAATTAATTTAAATGAGGAAAATTGACTCTGCAAACGAGCAAATCCAGTTGCGAGCAAGGTCATGGAACGGATTAAACTCGCAAGTAGGTTCCACTGTATTATGAAATAATTCGTATCAGTTCGCAGAGTAATGTCTAGTCAACCAAAAACAAAGCGACACTCCCCCAGAATGCGTGTGGGGGAGGTTGTGTGATTGGCACACTCAGACCTGTGCCATACCACAGACGAGAACAAAGGAGAGCAACGACAGATGAGCCACCAATATTTTTACCGCACCACTGACAAGAATGCAGCAACGCAATGAAAACTGAGCCTTTTTTTTTTTTTAACAAGTCGGTCGTCTCCCACCGAGGCAGGGTGACCCAAAAAGAAAGAAAATCCCCAAAAAGAAAAAACTTTCATCATTCAACACTTTCACCTCACTCACACATAATCACTGTTATTGCAGAGGTGCTCAGAACACAACAGTTTAGAAGCATATATGTATAAAGATACACATCATATCCCTCCAAACTGTTAATATCCCGAAACCCCTCCTTTAGAGTGCAGGCATTGTACTTCCAATTTCCAGGACTCAAGTCCGGCTATATAAAAATAACTGGTTTCCCCGAATCCCTTCACTAAATATTACCCTGCTCACTCCAACAGATCGTCAGGTCCCAAATACCATTCATCTCCATTCACTCTTACCGAACACGCTCATGCATGCCTGCTGGAAGTCCAAGCCCCTCGCCCACAAAACCTCCCTTACCCCTTCCTTCCAACCTTTTCGAGGACGACCCCTACCCCGCCTTCCTTCCCCTACAGATTTAAATGCTCTCCATGTCATTCTACTTTGATCCATTCTCTCTAAATGACCAAACCACCTCAACAACCCCTCTTCAGCCCTCTGACTAATACTTTCATTAACTCCACACCTTCTCCTAATTTCCACACTCCGAACTTTCTGCATAATATTTACACCACACATTTCCCTTAGACAGGACATCACTGCCTCCAAGCGCCTCCTCGCTGCTGCATTCACAACCCAAGCTTCACACCCATATAAGAGTGTTGGTACTACTATACTTTCATACATTCCCTTCTTTGCCTCCATAGATAATGTTTTTTGTCTCCACATATACCTCAACGCACCACTCACCATTTTTCCTTCATCAATTCTATGATTAACCTCATCCTTTATAAATCCATCAGCCGACACGTCAACTCGCAAGTATCTGAAAACATTCACTTCTTCCATACTCCTCCTCACCAATTTGATATCCAACTTTTCTTTATCTAAATCATTTGATACCCTCATCACCTTACTCTTTTCTATGTTCACTTTCAACTTTCTACCTATACACACACTCCCAAACTCATCCACTAACCTTTGCAATTTTTCTTTAGAATCTCCCATGAGCACAGCATCATCAGCAAAAAGCAACTGTGTCAATTCCCATTTTGTATTTGATTCCCCATAATTTAATCCCACCCAGGGAGGTACTACCGTCCTGCCAAGTGAGTGTAAAACGAAAGCCTGTAATTGTTTTACATGATGGTAGGATTGCTGGTGTCTTTTGTCTGTCTCATAAATATGCAAGATTACAGGTGCGTCTTGCTACTTCTACTTACACTTAGGTCACACTACACATACATGCACACGTTTAATTACACACGCTCATCTGAGTTTTCTTTGATTTTATTTTAATAGTCTATGTTCTTAATATTTTTCCTTTTATATCCATGGGGAAGTGGTATAAGAATCTTTCTTCTGTAAGCCATACGTGTTGTAAAAGTCAACTAAAATGCTGGGAACAATGGGCTAGTAACCCCTTTTCCTGTAATAATTACTAAAAAGAATAAGAAGAAAATTGTCAAAGTGGGAACTCTGAATGTGCGTGGATGTTGTGCGAATGATAAGAAAGAGATGATTGTGGATGTTATGAATGAGAAGAAGCTGGATGTCCCGGCTTTAAGTGAAACAAAGCTGAAGGGGGTGGGAGAGTTTCAGCTGAGAGGAATAAATGGGATTAGGTCAGGGGTTTCTAATAGAGTTAGAGCTAAAGAAGGAGTAGCAATAATGTTGAAGGATAAGTTATGGCAGGAAAAGAGGGACTATAAATGTATTAATTCAAGGATTATGTGGAGTAAAATAAAGGTTGGATGTGAAAAGTGGGTATTAGTAAGCGTATATGCACCTGGAGAAGAGAGAAGTGTAGAAGAGAGAGAGAGATTTTGGGAAATGTTGAGTGAATGCGTGGGGAGTTTTGAATCAAGTGTGAGAGTAATGGTGGTTTGGGATTTCAATGCTAAAGTGGGTAAAAATGTTGTGGAGGGAGTAACAGGTAAATTTGGGGTGCCAGGGGTAAATGAAAATGAGGAGACTTTAATTGAGCTATGTGTAGAAAGAGGTTTGGTAGAAAGTAATACATATTTTATGAAAAAGAGGATAAATAAATGTACAAGGTATGATGTAGCACGTAATAAAAGTAGTTTATTAGATTATGTATTGGTGGATAAAAGGTCGATGGGAAGGCTCCAGAATGTACACGTTTATAGAGGGGCAACTGATATATCGGATCATTATTTAGTTGTAGCTACAGTTAGAGTAAGAGGTAGATGGGACAAGGGGAAAATGGCAGCAACAAGTATGAGGGAGGTGAAAGTATGTAAACTAAGGGAGGAGGAAGTTCGGGTGAGATAAAAGCAACTATTGGCAGAAAGGTGGGCTGGTGCAAGTATGAGTAGTTAGGGGGTGGGGTTGAAGAGGGTTGGAATCATTTTAAAAATGCAGTATTAGAATGTGGGGCAGAAATTTGTGGTTATAGGAGAGTGGGTGCAGGAGGAAAGAGGAGTGATTGGTGGAATGATGAAGTAAAGTGTGATAAAAGAGAAAAAGGTAGCTTATGAGAGGTTTTTACAAAGCAGAAGTGTTATAAGAAGAGTAGAGTATATGGAGAGTAAAAGAAAGGTGAAGAGAGTGGTGAGAGAGTGCAAAAGAAGAGCAGATGATACAGTGGGAGAGGCACTGTCAAGAAATTTTAATGAAAATAAGAAAAAATATTGGAGCGAGTTAAACAAGTTAAGAAAGCCTAGGGAACAAATGGATTTGTCAGTTAAAAGCAGAGTAGGGGAGTTAGTAGATGGGAAGATTGAGGTATTGGGTAGATGACGAGAACATTTTGAAGAACTTAAATGTCGACGAAGAAAGGGAGGAGGTAATTTCATGCACTGGCCAGGGAGGTATACCATCTTTTAGGAGTGAAGAAGAGCAGGATGTGAGTGTGGGAGGAGGGGGGGGGGGCATGAGGCATTACATAGAATGAAAGGGGGTAGAGCAGCTGGAACTGACGGGATCATGACAGAAATGTTAAAAGCAGGGGGGATATAGTGTTGGAGTGGTTGGTATTTTTGTTCAATAAATGTATGAAAGAGGGGAAGGTACCTAGGGATTGGCAGAGAGCATCTCCTTTATATAAAGGGAAGGGGGACAAAAGAGATTGTAAAAATTATAGAGGAATAAGTTTACTGAGTATACCAGGAAAAGTACACGGTAGGGTTATTAGTGAAAGAACTAGAGGTAAGACAGAATATAGGATTACGGATGAGCAAGGAGGTTTCAGAGTGGGTAGGGGATGTGTAGATCAAGTGTTTACATTGAAGCATATATGTGAACAGTATTTAGATAAAAGTAGAGAAGTTTTTATTGCATTTATGAATTTAAAAAAGGCATATGATAAGAGTGGATAGGGGAGCAATGTGGCAGAGGTTGCAAGTACAGTGGACCCCCGGTTAACAAACTTTTTTCATTCCAGTAGTATGTTCAGGTGCCAGTACTGACCGAATTTTTTCCCATAAGGAATATTGTGAAGTAGATTAGTCCATTTCAGACCCCCAAACATACACGTACAAACGCACTTACATAAATACACTTACATAATTGGTCGCATTTGGAGGTGATCTTTAAGCGGGGGTCCACTGTATATGGAATAGGTGGTAAGTTACTAAATGCTGTAAAGAGTTTTTATGAGGATAGTGAGGCTCAGGTTAGGGTATGCAGAAGAGAGGGAGACTACTTCCCAGTAAAAGTAGGTCTTAGACAGTGATGTGTAATGTCACCATGGTTGTTTAATATATTTATAGATGGGGTTGCAAAAGAAGTAAATGTTAGGGTGTTCGGAAGAGGAGTGGGATTCAATTATGGGGAATCAAACACAAAATGGGAATTGACACAGTTACTTTTTGCTGATGATACAGTGCTAATGGGAGATTCTAAAGAAAAATTGCAAAGGTTAGTGGACGAGTTTGGGAGAGTGTGTAAAGGTAGAAAGTTGATAGTGAACATAGAAAAGAGTAAGGTGATGAGGGTATCAAATGATTTAGATAAAGAAAAATTGGATATCAAATTGGGGAGGAGGAGTATGGAAGAAGTGAATGTTTTCAGATATTTGGGAGTTGACGTGTCAGCGGATGGATTTATGAAAGATGAGGTTAATCTTAGAATTGATGAAGGAAAAAAGGCGAGTGATGCATTGAGGTATATGTGGAGACAAAAAACGTAATCTATGGAGGCAAAGAAGGGAATGTATGAAAGTATAGTATACCAACACTCTTATATGGGTGTGAAGCTTGGGTTGTAAATGCTGCAGCGAGGAGGCGGTTGGAAGCAGTGGAGATGTCCTGTCTAAGGGAAATGTGTGGTGTAAATATTATGCAGAAAATTCAAAGTGTGGAAATTAGGAGAAGGTGTGAAGTTAATAAAAGTATTAGTCAGAGGGCTGAAGAAGTTTTGTTGAGGTGGTTTGGTCATTTAGAGAGAATGGATCAAGGTAGAATTACATGGAGAGCGTATAAATCTGTAGGGGAAGGAAGGTGGGGTAGCGGTTGTCCTCAAAAAGGTTGGAGGGAGGGGGTAAAGTAGGTGTTGTGGTAGAGGGGACTGGACTTCCAGCAAGTGTGCATGAGCGTGTTAGATAGGAGTGAATGGAGACGAATGGTATTTGGGACCTGACGAGCTGTTGGAGTGTGAGCAGGGTAATATTTAGTGAAGGGATTCAGGGAAACCGGTTATTTTTATATAGCCAGACTTGAGTTCTGGAAATGGGAAGTACAATGCCTGCACTCTAAAGGAGAGGTTTGGGATATTGGCAGTTTGAAGGGATATGTTGTGTATCTTTATACATATATGCTTCTAAACTGTTGTATTCTGAGCACCTCTGCAAAAACAGTTATGTGTGAGTGAGGTGAAAGTGTTGAATGATGAAAGCATTTTCTTTTTGGGGATTTTCTTTCTTTTTGGGTCACTCTGCCTCGGTGGGAGACAGACGACTTGTTAACCCTTTCAGGGTCGGTGGCCCTCTCCTCAACTTGTTCTCAGGGTTGGAAATTTTTCGAAAAAAAAAAAAAAAAGACTGAGAATCTTTTCCTGATCACAGTGACACCAAAAGTATGAAATTTGATGGAAACATTATGGAATTATGCTCTTGCGTAGTTAGCGGTCTCGACGATGTTTATGCATCGGCGATATTGCCCACTTTGAGCCCTATTTTCGGCCAATTCCTACATACAAGTCGACAGAATCATTCCTATTTTGCTAAAGCTCCATTTTTTCTATCGAATGAGTACAAGAAACCACCCATTTACCGATTTCAATTATCAAATAAAGTGGTCCGAAATTGGCAATTTTGCCAACTTCACACAAAATTCAAAAGATGCCAATTTCCAAATAGGGTCCAGAATAAACAAGACAGACATTCCTGGCACTTAAATAACTTTTCTTCTGTTCATCAGTCATGTCCTCAGGCCTCTGTTACATTTCTTTTGCTTTCCACTTTGAATTTTTATTCTCACAAAAAATAGATTTACCGTTATGCAGACTACTGCATTAGTGTAGAAATGGTATAAATAATATCAGCGCATTTGTGAAAGAATATTAGGCTCACCAGTTGATGTGTATTGGATGCATGGCTTGATTTATTTACTTTTGAACTTTGGCAATAATTGAACATTTCTGCTACTTTGAGCTCAATTTCAAGGTAATTTTCATATTGAAAGCAATAAAAGTCGTCTCAATTTCTGAAATATGTCTCCCATTCTATAAAATAAGACCAGGAAAACTAGAATAAAGCCATAAATAGCATACGAAAATACACTGCAAAGTCGCTGTTTTAAATCAAAAACACGGTCAGAGTTTTTTTTCTCATTATGCACTGTGTGCTGCAGGATTTTTTTTTATACTGTGCACACTGACCACATAGACCCATTCTTTCATATGTAGGCCCACGAGCTTTCTCTCGCTACATTTGAAGGCGCTAGAATTTATGCGTACTAGTACGGCACCAACCCTTTTTTCTTATGACAAGAGTGACTTAGGAGCATTACCTCCTGATGTATACACCGTTTTCTTTCCTAACAGACCAGAGGTACAGACAAGAAAACGTATCTATCTGATGATCTTATCCCAGAGCAGCAGCCTCCACGTCTACCCTATTCACATATGGCATACATTATTCATTTCAGCATCTTTATTACAGTTCTAGGGTATTTATCGTGTTTCTGATATCAACTTGGAATAAATGTAATAGATAGATAACCTTTATTACTAATACATGTATTAGAATAATTATACCACATTTTATTAGTGTCATGGCTAACATCCAACACCTATGACTAACCAGATATTGAATGCTACTGCTTTTTTCCCCCTCTCTCAGCTAGCTCCTCCCAATTCGTAATGATGTTAGATGGTGAATTTAATGTACTAGACAGTAAAAAAAAAAAAAAAAAAAAAAAAAAAAAAAAAAAAAAAAAAAAAAAAATTAAAATCGGAAAAAATCCTGAAAATTTACTACATGTTCAGATGTATATTACTCACAGCGTCATAAAAATAATTTTTGTAAAATGACTAACATGGTACAAAGATGATACTTATACTAAAATGCTGCCAGATTCTTAAGCTATTTTTCTGTAAGCTTAACTCATGTGTAATTTACTTTTTTATTTTTTTTTTTTGTAATATATATAAGAGTTATGCAAATTAAAATAAAGTTATCATGTTGGAGTTACATTTTTATTTTATGTTTTCTTTCTAAAATACTACAGTAGGGCCCCACTTATACGGCAGGTTAGGTTCCAGGCTACCACCGTAAAGTGGAACACCCCTTTTTTTCCCCTTATAAATGCATACAAATACTAGATAACAAGTTTACACTAACATATATTAAGTTAGCAATAGAACTAGGCAACAAAAAACAATAAAAAAAAGTACAATACACACATAGTGCACTCATTACTTACCTTAAAATATTTATAGTCTTAATTTAGGGTGAGACAAGTAGTATATATTGTAAGAAATCAAGTGTGGTATGTATGGTAGTCAGCCGGGCTACCATACCAGGCCACATAATATTCTATTACATTTAAGCATCCCAGAGTGATAAAATGCATATACAGTTTACTCATTACTTACCACCCACACATACTATTCTATGATATTTAAGCATCCCAGAGTGATAAAATGCATATACAGTTCACTCATTACTTACCTAAAAATATTTGTAGTCTTAATGTAGGGTCAGGGGTGAGTAATCGAGATAAAACGAATAAATGAGAGAGAGAACAGGCGCAGAGTTATGTAAACAAACCAGACGAAAGTAAGTTTTGTAAACAAACAAAGTGTACACGTCTGGTTTCTGTACAAGCTACATTGTGTACAAGTTGTCTCTACATTGATATGGTAGAATAAATAACGAAGAACACTCCCATTCTCATGTAACACCATTTTTAGAAGAAATGACGCTCTGAGTGAAGGCAATGGAAATAAGTCACTCTGACTTTTTTGGGTTATCCTAGGTTCTCTACACATATGCTGTTATGTATGATAATCTACGTAACTGTATTACCTGGAGTTTACCTGGAGAGAGTTCCGGGGGTCAACGCCCCCGTGGCCCGGTCTGTGACCAGGCCTCCTGGTGGATCAGAGCCTGATCAACCAGGCTGTTACTGCTGGCTGCACGCAAACCAACGTACGAGCCACAGCCCGGCTGATCAGGAACTGACTTTAGGTGCTTGTCCAGTGCCAGCTTGAAGACTGCCAGGGGTCTGTTGGTAATCCCCCTTATGTATGCTGGGAGGCAGTTGAACAGTCTCGGGCCCCTGACACTTATTGTATGGTCTCTTAACATGCTAGTGACACCCCTGCTTTTCATTGGGGGGATGTTGCATCGTCTGCCAAGTCTTTTGCTTTCATAGTGTGTATACCTGAATAAACTTACATACATATGAAAGGAATAATTTTCTACAGTTACCCCAGTAACACATTTTCTCTTATGTTAGACTAGAGAAAATGTTATTCTTGCCGTCACTTGTACAAGTTATCTGGCTACGACATCTCATATTTATGTTTATTTATTCTATTGTGGGGTGTATTTATCATCTTTATATGTTATGTATCGTGTTTATTATATAATTTTGAAAAAAATGTCATGGATGGATTAATGAAAATGTGTATATTAACGTAATATACGACATTTAAATGAGATTCGGTGATTATTATCATTACTAGTACGAAGTCTCAAGACATAAGACACTCTTACTGATTTTAATGTGTACCTGCATGCCAGCACAGTATGTAAGTTTATTTAGGTACAGGTATACGTAAGTATAATTATCAGAGTATATATAAATATGAAATAACTTTTAAAAAACACTTGAAATTTTGGAGTTTCCAGACATAATGGAGAGACTTAGTGCTTACGGATCTCACAGACAATGTAAACAAACCAGGTTGGGCGCGGTGACCGTATTAGAAAGTCAGGTGGGGGGAGCCGTATAGCGAGTTTTAGTCATAATTTGAAATGACCATATTAGCGGAACGCCGTAAAGCGGGGCCCTACTGTATTTAATTCGCCACAAGGCATAGTTACAAAGTGGGTGGAGCTACAGCAGAGGGAGAGGGAGCAGTGTCTTAGTAACTCATGATGGCCCGTGATGAGTGGAGAGGTGTGCCTACCGGCACTATAAAATATTGTATAATTATACTATTACGATCAATAAAGGTTATGTACCTATCATATTTATTCCAGAATAATATTAGGTATAACATAAATAATGGAGAAGTATGATGAAGACACCCAAATTAATGAAAACTGACATTATAGAGAGGTATGGAAGGATGGAGGGTGGGAAGGGATAAAAAAAAAAAAAAAAAAAAAAGTGACAGTGACCATTACAGAAAATGTTACGCACCTGAAGGGCAACTATAGATCATTCTTATCCTATGTGATTTTCTCGAAAAAAAAAGTTTCCCAAGTAATCAGCTATGCACGTGTTTCCTCGACTATCTCGAAGTAAGTCATTGACCTATTTTATGTTATATTACCGTTGATAATAAACAGATTGAAAGGAATTTCCCAGCAAACATGAAACTAAATGCTTTAATTTTGGGTGGTGACACTTTTGAAGTGTCAGTAAGGGGTGATTCCTCGATTAGCGACGAATTCGTTTACCGATGGGGTGTCAGGCCCCTAACTCCATCGCTAAGCGAGGAGAGGCTGTATTTAACCCTTTCAGGGTCCCCAGGCCCTCTCAGAGACTTGTTCTCAGGGTCGCCAAATTGAAAAAAAAAATTATTTTTTTTCTTATGAAAAGATAAAGAATATTTTCCCGATCATAATGACACCAAAAGTATGAAATTTGATGGAAAACTTATGGAAATATGCTCTCACGAAGTTAGCGGTCTCGATGATGTTTACGCATCGGCGATTTTGCCCACTTTGAACCCTATTTTCGGCCAATTCCAGTGTACTAGTTGACAAAAATCATAACTATTTCGCTAGAACTCCATTTTTTCTATCAAATGAGTACAAGAAACCACCCATTTACCTATTTCAACTATCCAATAAAGTGGTCCAAAATTGGCAATTTTGCCAATTTTGCCAATTTCACACAAAATTCAAAAGATGCCAATTTCCGTATAGGGTCCAGAATAAACAAGAAAGACATACCTGGTGCTAAAATAACAAGTTCTCTGTTCGTTAGTCACATCCCCAGGCCCCTCTTATATTTCTTTGGCTTTTCACTTTGAATTTTTATTCTTACAAAAAAATAGAAGATTTACTGTTATGCAGACTACTGCATTAGTGTAGAAATGGTATAAATAATATCAGCGCACTTGTGAAAGAATATTAGACTCGCCAGTTGACGTATACTGGATGCTTGGCATGATTTTTTTACTTTTGAACTTTGGTAAAAATCGAACATTTCTGCTACTTAGAGCTCAATTTCAAGGTACTTTTCATTGTAAAACCAGTCAAAATCATCTCAATTTCTGTAATATGTCTTCCATTCTATAAAATGAGACCAGGAAAACTAGAATACAACAATAAATACCATACGAAAATACAGTGCAAAGTTGCTGTTTTAATCCAAAAACACTGTCAAAGTTTTGTTTTTCTCATTACGCACTGTGTGCTGCAAAATTTTTTTCATACCACGCACACTGACCACATAGACCCATTCTTTCATATGCAGGCCTACCAGCTTTCTCTCGCTAGATTTGAGGGTGCTAGAATTTAGGCATACTATTTTTTATTATTTTATTAACACACCGGCCAATTCCCACCAAGGCAGGGTGGCCCGAAAAAGAAAAACTTTCACCATCATTCACTCCATCACTGTTTTGCCAGAAGGGTGCTTTACACTACAGTTTTTAAACTGCAACATTAACACCCCTCCTTCAGAGTGCAGGCACTGTACTTCCCATCTCCAGGACTCAAGTCCGGCCTGCCGGTTTCCCTGAATACCTTCATAAATGTTACTTTGCTCACACTCCAACAGCACGTCAAGTATTAAAAACATAGACCTATTCTTTCATATGTAGGCCTACCAGCTTTCTCTCGCTAGATTTGAGGGTGCTAGAATTTAGGTGTACTAGTACGTCAAAAACCTTGGGGCGTAAGCCGTACTAGTACGACCGAAACCCTGAAAGGGTTAAATACGAGAAAAGCAGTGAGAAGTTACCTTGATATCAGTGACTGGAGCATGGGGAGTGCGGCCTCCTAGATGAGCACATATAGCTTCAGTAAATGCTGCAGTCTGTGCAGATCCATCTTTCACAGCATTGGTTCCCACAGACTGGTTTAAGAATGCTTGAAACCCTGCAATGTGAGAAGCACCTAATTCCTACAAACATGGAACATTTGCCCAAATCTTGTAATTGTATACTCTTGGTGTCATGTTATGAAAACTTATCACCTTTTTAGTTTCCTTTCTATTTATAGATAATTTATATATTTTCAATCTCATACACAAAGTTTGCACTGTACATGTACTGCACATGCAAAATTATCATCAATATGTAAAAATATCAATATCAGAAATACAGTGGTACCTCGGGATACAAACAGCTCAAAACTTAAACAATTATGTAAGTGCTGTTGTAAGTGTATTTTTGGGGATCTGAAACGAATTAATCTAATTTATATTATTCCTTATGGGAACAAAATCACTTGGTATCAGCACCTGAACAGCCTTCTGGAACGAATTAAGTTCGTATCCTGAGGTACCACTGTATACAGTAATGCCTATTTATCAATTTTAACTGCATAATAGTCTTGATACTATTTTCCCAACCCAAGTTGTATCACAATACAGTGGACCCTCAGTTATGATATTAATCCATTCCAGAGAGCCTGTCCTTAACCGATTTTATCGTTATCCGAATTAATTTTCCCCATACAATATAATGGAAATCCAATTAATCCGTTCCAGATGCCCAAAAGTATTAAAAAAATAATTTTTTCACATGATACATTTTCCTACACAGAAAACAATGAAACATACAGGATAAATATTTATTAATGTACATTAATAATTCATAAAATGACACTTACCTTTATTGAAGACTTATTGATGAATGATGAGACGGGAGGAGGGGAGAGGCTTTAGGTGTATTATTGTTTGTAAGGGGAATCCCCTTCCATAAGGACTTTAGGTAGCAAGTCCTTTTCTGGGGTTACCTCCCTTCTTTGTTTTTTAATGCCACTAGGATGAGCTTGAGAGTCACTGGACCCCTGTCACACCAAAACCCTGTCCAGAGAGCTCTGTTTCTGGCGTGTCTTCAACATTTCCATAAAATGGAACAACATTGTTATCGTATAAGTCACCAGCACAGCTTGCAACAGCTGTGTCAGGGTGATGTTCATCCATAAAGGCTTGCACCTTCGTCCGCATTGTACAAATGTCCTTAATTGTTGAAGAAGGCAACTTCCTCCATCTCTCTTCCCCCTCCTCTGAAGCAATTTCCTCAGCTGTGGTCTGTTGCTGTTGCAGATGCTCTTGCAGCTCAACAGTCGTTAGCTCTTCATCGTTGTCCTCCACCATCTCTTCCACATCCTCACAACTAACCTCCAACCCCATGGACTTTCCCAATGACAAAATAGATTCCACAACTGGTATAGGCCCCTCAGGGTAAGCCCCAAACCCTTCAAAATTCCTCTCTCATGCACATTCTTGCCACAATTTTCTCCAAGCAGAGTTCAAAGTCCTGCAAGTCACTCCCTCCCAAGCCTTACCAATAAGGTTTATGCAACTGAGGATACTGAGGTGATCTTTCCAAAACTCTCTTAGGGTCTGAAGCCATTTCAAAGCAATTTTGAAACACTGCTTTGGTGTACAGTTTTTTGAAATTTGAAATGACCTGCTGGTCCATGAACTGGAGAGGAGCAGTGTTGGGAGGCAAAAACTCGACTTTTATGAAACTAAACTCCCCCACAATTCGCTCTTGCAATTCTGGAGGATGAGCAGGAGCATTGTCTAATACCAGGAGGCACTTGAGTTCCAATTTATTTTCTAGGAGGCATTTTTTCACACTGGAGCCAAACACTAGATAGAACCAATCATGGAAAATGTCCCTAGTGACCCATGCCTTACTGTTTGCCCTGTTTGCTTGCCGACACCGTTTTTCTTGAACACTCTGGGATTTTCAGTGATACACCAGTAAAGGCTTCACTTCACTCTGCAATCCCTACTAACATTACTACAAAATATGAGAGTTAGCCTGTCTTTCATAGGCTTGTGTCCTGGGAGTGCCTTTTTTTTTTTTTTTTTTTTTTTTTTTTTTTTTTTTTACACACAGAGTTTGACAAGGTTAAGGATCCCTAGCTTTATTGACAAGCTATTTACAAATTAAGGATTCCTAACTTTATTGGCAAGCTAAAAGCTGTTACCTACATCAGCTCATTTGAAAGCATTTTTATCGTTATGAGACATACAAGTAGGGAACATGATGGAGTTGGAGCCATCTGTGGGTCAGCATTTTCATTTGATCAGCTGACTTTATCTCGTTGATATCATTATGCTGTACGAATGTGTTCCATACTCGAGTCATCCTGGGTATACATGATCTCAGATGGAGTGATGTTCTGGAGAAGGGTACAGCCAGAGTGAAGTTGCTGCTTTCTGCCCATCTTGTGGCATAAAAGCTTGTTTCACACTGTCCTTGAAGTGGATCCAAGTGTGGTACTTTGACAATATTGGCCTTGTACATAACAGTAAGGCCACCCATATCCCTCCTGTGTTGAGGGCTCTGCTGAAATGACAGATCTATCCAGGATGGGTCCAGGCGAGAGATGAGACGTCTTGCTCTGTTCTCTACTCTGTCAAGCAGTCGCAGATGAGGGGGGGGGGGGGCAGGCAAACAAAAAAAGTGGAGCATACTCAAGTAATGTAGGTCCTGTTTGGCATTTTCTTCCAAAAACAGGCTTGTTTTGTCACAATTGAACACTTGTTGGGGATTTAATTTTTCAGCCTCTATGTACCCTTTAAAGTCCTGCGCATACTTTTCAGCCACTTTTTTGTCAGAACTGGCAGCCTCACCATGCCTTATCACACTGTGTATGCCACTATGATTCTTAAATCTCTCAAACGAACCTTTGCTGGCCTTAAATTCACTAACATCAGCACTAGTTCCAGGCATTTTCTTAATTAGATCATCATGCAACTGCCTTGCCTTTTCACATATAACTGACTGTGAAATGCTATCTCCTGGTAATTGTTTCTCGTTGATCCACACCAACAACAGTCTCTCCACATCTTTGAGCATTTGCAATCTGTTTTGTAAGCACATTTACACCTTTTGCAACAACAGCTTCCTTGATTGCCTTTTTGTTGGCCAAGATAGTAGCGGTGGTTGACTGGGGTTTGTTATACAACTTGGCCAGCTCGAAGGCATGCACTCCACTTTCGTACTTTGCGATTATCTCTTTCTTCAATTCAATAGTATTTCTCACCCTTTTTACCACAGGGTTGACACTAGAAACTTTCTTTGGGCCCATGGTGGCTTATTTAGCAGTTACAAGCACTAAAAACAATGGAATACAAAATGTATCGCATGTACGCATGCAATCATCCGCAGTGCCTTGTAAACAATGGCACACTAGCCACACTGGAGTGGCTGGCTGGCTCAGGCCGCGCGGACACGTCCTGGATGAACCGAGTTCTTTTGTTAGCTGAGCCAGTATTTTGATGCAAAAACGTATCGGTATCCGATTTTATTGCTATCCAATGGCATAGTTAACTGAGGGTCCACTGTATCTGCAATATTGGCAGATTGGAGGCGTATGTTATACATGTATATCTGGGCACCTCTGCCAAGACAGTGATTATGTTTGAGTGAGGTGAATGATGATGATGAAAGTATGTATTTTCTTTTTGGAGATTTTCTTTTTTGGGTCACCCTGCCTCGGTAGGAGATGATTGACTTACTGAAGAAAAAAAAAACTGCAATATCTGATGTTTAGTGGAGTAAAGTGAACACCTGAGCTATACTTGACCTCCCATTCACAGCCTTACAATGCCACAATTCCTGTATTTCTATTCTGTAACCAGTGTATATTCTGCCCTGAACTTCATAACTTGTGGCAAACTACTGCAAAACAATTTCCACTAGGGTCTTGTCAGCATTTGCCAAACGGTATTCAACTTGCTGATTTTGAAAATATTTAGTTTGCCAAAGTGGATACATTTAAAAGTGAATAGACTCCTGATTCGATAGTGATATGCAGCAACTGCAACTGTCCCAGGGTGAGCTGTAGGATCAAATTTCAAGTGGAGCCCAAGACAAAAACTTACACTATAAAAGAAATGTAGCCTCTCTTCTGGTCAAATACTGATGGCTGAAATGGTAAATATGAAGGATGCCTCCATTTTCTTCAGAACAAACTGGAAATGTTTCAATTGTAACAGGACTGAACAAGGAGTAGAAATGGCTGCTAGGAAGTGAATGTGTAGGCTGGCCAAGGCCAAGGGCAAGCAGGTTATGGATTTTGGTCAAAGTGCTAAAAATTTATTCTCAATCACTCAGTGAGTTGCTGTATGTTATACAGTAAGATTGTCTAAGGAATCATTCAAGTT
The DNA here is from genome assembly GCF_038502225.1 of Cherax quadricarinatus. NCBI lineage: Eukaryota > Metazoa > Arthropoda > Malacostraca > Decapoda > Parastacidae > Cherax > Cherax quadricarinatus. The sequence continues at coordinate 21,626,339 of NC_091361.1, forward strand.
GCTGAAAGTCAAAGCTAGCACCTTTTTCACCTCCTGGTGAAGTGTTCACAGCCTCTCTCTTGATCATGCAGTTTCAAGGTTATTTTTTTGCAGTGTTCAAGTTCATGAAAAAACATGAGGTTCAAGCATTCTTTAACTTTTTTCAAAAGTATAGATCTTTTCAGCAAAATTCTGGGGGCCACTTTTGCAGGATTAGAAAAGTTACTCCTACTCCCCCATTCTTAAGCAAAATTCTCAACTGATCAGAGTTAAAAGATGCCTGGATTACCCACAAATTATTATGGTTCAGTTCCCTCCAAACATCATGGTTTGTGTCTTTGGTTATCAAAGTTCAAGATTCTGTGGTTTGCCAGTGTTATTCCTAAGGTTTCTGCAGCAAGTCTTAAGGCTTGATCTCTCTTCATACTTATATAAGGGGCATTCATGTGGCCTCACATTCTCACTTGCTGATATGTGTGTCATGACCAACCTGCAGGCTTAACTCAGGAGGAAAAAGGCAGCAGAGGTGGTCACGGCTGCCTCTCAATTTAAGGTTTTCTACTAATAAAATGGCTTGTGTCAAATTTTAGGCTGTTTAATGGTTATAGATGAATGTAAGTCAAGTCAGGAAAAGTTACTCTCATCAATTCAATGGGGTATCAGGGAAAGGGTCACTAATATCAGTGTATGCTTGAACCTACATAGGTAAATTAGAAATGTTAACGAATGTTAAATATTAATTAAAATATTTCAAATTACCATATTGTCCATTAGACAGTTTTTTTCCCTGTTACATCTTATCATATATTTTTATTAACGCATCAGCCGTCTCTCACCAAGGTAGGGTGGCTCAAAAAAGAAACTTTCATTATCATTCACTCCATCACAATTTTGAGAGAGGTATGCTTACACTACAGTTGAAAAACTGCAACATTAACACCCCTCCTTCAGAGTGCAGACACTGTACTTCCCATCTCCAGGACTCAAGTCTGGCCTGCCGGTTTCCCTGAATCCCTTCATGTTACGTTGCTCACACTCCAACAGCACATCAAGTCCTAAAAACCATTTGTCTCCATTTGCTCCTATCTAACACGCTAATGCATGCTTGCTGGAAGTCCAAGCCCCTTGCACACAAAACCTCCTTTACCCCTTCCCTCCAACCTTTCCTAGGCCGACCCTTGCCCCACCTTCCCTCCACTACAGATTTATACACTCTCGAAGTCATTCTATTTCGTTCCATCCTCTCTACACGTCCGAACCACCTCAATAATCTCTCCTCAGCCCTCTGGATAATAGTTTTGGTAATCCCACACCTCCTCCTAATTTCCAAACTACAAATTCTCTGCATTATATTCACACCACACATTGCTCTCAGACATGCCATCTCCACTGCCTCCAGCCTTCTCCTTGGTGCAACATTCACCACCCATGTTTCACACCCATATAAGAGGATTGGTAAAACTATATACTCTCACACATTCCCCTCTTTGCTTCAATGGACAAAGTTCTTTATCTCCACAGACTCCTAAGTACACCACTCGCCTTTTTCCCCTCATCAATTCTATGATTCACCTCATCTTTCATAGACTCATCTGCTGACATGTCCACTACTAAATATCTGAATACATTCACCTCCTCCATACTCTCTCCCTCCAAACTGATATCCAATCTTTCATCACCTAATTTTTTTTATCCTCATTACCTTACTCTTTCCCATATTCACTTTTAATTTTCTTCTTTTACATACCCTACCAAACTCATCCACCAACCTCTGCAAATTTTCTTCAGAAACTCCCAAAAGCACAGTGTCATCAGCAAAGAGCAACTGTGACAACTCCCAATTTGAGTTAGATTCTTTATCTTAAAGCCCTACACCTCTTGCCAACACCCGAGCATTCACTTATTATTAATTTAGGGACCAGGAGCACAGGTCTAATTCCCTAGATCAAGAGCCTCCTCACCACATACATACTACTACTACTAATAATAATTATTATTATAACAATAATAATAATACAATATAATAGTAATAATAACAGTAAGGAGATACTTCAAAAGGCTGCCAGTAGTTGGTGCCACCATCAGCAAAACACTGGTAACCACTACTAGTACACTTTTCACCTGTCTAGACTTAAGTAGTCTATTAGTATTAGGGTAAGTCTGCCTGAAATGCCTCGGCATGATAGTGGCTTTCTTTGCTCCAATCATATTGTGATATGTAAACACATATTGTAACTAACAAAAAAGGCACAATACCGTGACTGGAACGACACACAAATAACCCGCACATAAAAGAGAGAAGCTTACGACGACGTTTCGGTCCGACTTGGACCATTTACAAAGTCACATTAACCAGAAGTGGAGCAGGACAGCTATATATAGGCATGAAGAGTTGGTGGTAGTAGTAGTAGTAGTAGTACAAGAATGGTATATAATACCGACAAGATGAAATTAAGACACATGCGCAACACCCGGGCATCTCTATCGTAGACGCTTCGTCATCAAGCCAGTCACTGGATGGCGAAACGTCCACAACAAAGACACCCAGACGCCGCACATGTGTCTAAATTTCATCAGTAGTAATAGTAGTAGTAGTAGTAGTAGAAGAGGTAGTAGTAGTGGTAGTGGTAGAAGTGGAGAATAAGGAGGACGAGCCAGTCAAATACAAAGGAAGGGGAGCACTGCAAGGGAGCTAGGTGTCCACAGAGGGAGAGCAAGCGCACAGAGGTGCGTGAAAGGGGAAGTGGTGAAATAAATGAAGGAACAGAAACACGAGACAGAAGAAAGACAACCCAGAGGAGCAAAGGAAAGAGGAAAGGGGAAGAGGGAGAAGAAAAAGAAAAAGAAAAAATGAGGAGTCAGGTTAAGTCACGGGTGTTCTGAAGTTTGGAGCATTTTACAATGTTGTGGGAGAGGAAGGCATCTACAGAGACGAAGCCAGGGCTAAGATTCATACAAGGAAAGTTGTGTATTAGAGAGGATTCAACTAGAAGGCGACTTTTCAAGTTGGAAGTACGGAAGAGAGTTTTAGCAGAAGACCAGTCAATAGGATGGCTATGATCTCTGACGTGACAGAAAAAAGCATTGTTAGTGTCAGCAAGCCTAACACTATTTTTGTGCTCCCTAAGTATATCAGAAAGAGATCGACCAGTTTCTCCAAAGTATTGAAGAGGACAGGAGGAGCAAGAAATAGAGCAGACACCAGGAACATCTGAAGAGGGAGGAGAGGTATGAACGAGATTATTGCGAAGAGTGTTAGTCTGGCGGAAGGTAAGCTTGATGTCTAAGGGACAGAGAGAATTGAGATTAGAAAGACCGGAAATGTAGGGAAGGCAGAGGATAGAAGAGTTCCCAGGAGTAGAGAGTTTGGGAGAGAAGAAATTATGTTTAGCACGTGAGAGGGCAGAGTCTATGAAATGGGAAGGGTAGCCAAGACAGGAAAACGAATTATGAAGAGTGGAAATTTCTGCTGGAAGGAACTGAGGATCACAGATGCGGAGGGCATGGAGAAAGAGGGAGATAAGAACACTTTTCTTGACAGGGGAAGCATGATAGGAAAAGTAGTAAATGTACATGCCACTGTGCATAGGTTTTCGGTAAACGGAAAAGGAAAAACCTGTATTTGAGCGGTGGACATGGACATCAAGGAAAGGAAGCAAGGAATTAGATTCCCATTCAGCTTTAAACTTAATGGAAGGGACAAGATTATTAAGAGCTTCAAGAAAAGGTTGGAAGAGACTGGAGTCATGAGGCCACAGAGCAAAGATGTCATCCACATAGCGGAGCCAGAGTGAAGGTTGCACATTGAGGGTAGGAAGAAGAACAGTCTCGAAGTATTCCATGTAAAGATTAGCAAGGACAGGAGAGAGAGGAGAGCCCATAGCGACACCGAAGGTTTGAGAATAATATTTCCCTTGGAAGGAAAAGGAATTAGAGTCCACACAGAGGCAGATAAGATCAAGACAGACATCAGTAGGTATAGGGAGATGTAGAAACCCTTCATGGGCCTTCTCTCTAAGGAAATCAAGGACATCATCAAGAGGGACATTGGTGAAGAGGGACTCAACGTCAAGACTAAGCATCTTACAGGTTGGGAGAGAGCGAACCTGTTCAATGAAGTCTTGAGAGTGATGGAGGTGGGCAGGAGAAAAAGTACCAAGAAAGGGAGTGAGGGTTTTAGCCAGCCAAGAAGCAAGAGAATAAGAGTCAGAACCTCTAGAGGATATGATAGGACGAAGAGGAATATCAGGTTTATGAGTTTTGGGAAGGCCATAGAAATAGGGAAGAGAGGGACAGATGACACGAAACCATTGAACAAGGTCAAAGTCAGAAGGACAGAGGTCGGAAAGAGTCCTTAGTTTCTTGTTGAAAGTTCTCTTGATGCGATCAAGAGGGTTGGAAACGAGAGGAGTGTAGGTACGTGAGTCAGAGAGCAAGAAGCTTTACAGAGGTAATCCTCGCGATCAAGGATAACTACCGAATTACCTTTGTCAGAAGATAGTATGACAATGTTAGTGTTGGATTTAAGAGAAGAAAGGGCAAGTTGGTAACGGCGTGGAAGGTGGTGATTCTTAGAAAACAGACTAACAAGAGCAGGAAGGAGAGCGCCACGAAAAGTGGACAAGTCAGGAAGATTACGGGAGCGAGATTGACGAAAGGAATCAAAAGAGCTAATCAGGGCAATACCAGCGCGAGGAGTAGGCGAAGTGGCAAAGGAAAGGCCAAAACCAAGAAGTTCAAGCTCATACTGAGAGTGTTATATACCATTCTTGTACTACTACTACTACCACCACCACCTCTTCCTGCCTATACATAGCCGTCCTGCTCCACTTCTGGTTAGTGTGACTTTGTAAATGGTTCAAGTCGGACCAAAACATCGTCGTAAGCTTCTCTCTTTTATGTGCGGGTTATTTGTGTATACATATTGTAACCTTTGCAAAGAAAAAATATTTTATTTATTTAAGGAACTTTCCTCGAGGGGGAAATTCGCATCCAGAAGCAAAAAATTGACCGAACGATGGTTCGTATCCTGAAAAATTCGCATGGTGGGGGGTTCATAAGCCAAGGTTCCACTGTATTTTACATTACCTTGACTTTTGGCCAAAATGGTGAACATACTGCTGGTTTAGTATTACACCATTATAACACCCAATTTCCAAAGTACGCATCTCCATCAATAAAATAAAATAGTTATTAGTAAGTGCTTACCAGGGGGAACTGCAGTGCCATAAGGCTGGGCAGGTGGAGGGCACGTGCCAACCCTACCCTCGCGCCAATCATTGAATAATTTATAGATGGCAAATGATGCAAGAGTTGCCCATGGTGTTTTATCTTCTTCTTGACTTTCAGAAGAGTTAGAAGTGACTGGAGGTTTAACAAAGCTTATGAGTGCAGCCTCTGCTGCTGCTTGCCTTGCCAGCTGTTTGGATGACCCAAAACCTCGGTATTTTTGACTATCAACCTGCAAACCAACACAAGCCACTCTCTCATTTTTGTATTTATTACCATCATTAACAATATAAATCATACTGATAAAAATATACTTATATATACTGAATACGTATATATGCATATATAACATTTACAGAAAAATATACATATTAATACAATTTATATTTGTAAAGTACAGGAGATATAAAAATAACACTCACTAGGCCAAGAAAAAGAGAAGCATTTGACCAACTCTAAATAAATAAGAAATAATTCCAGGCTATTTATCACTACTTGTACTATTTTTTTCCCTACTGAATTGCTGTAGTTTATAACAATATAGATATTGTATATTATGCACAGTATACAAAATTTTGTGTAGCTCAACACATTTCCTACCTAGGCAGGGCGACCTAAAGAAGAAAACTTTTATGCAATTCCTAACTACCACTAATACGATATACACCTACCATCCGACTTACAACCTGCTCGACTTACGACCACTCGACTTACGGCCGTGTTTTTTATGCCAAATTTCTGGGAAATAAACAACTATTTGTGTTGTACACAGTGTTTATCCTAAACCTTACAGTATAAAATACAGTACTAACAACATAAAAAGTAAAGTAAAACATGAAATACCAAAATAAAACAATAAAATAAAGTCGTTACAAAAATGTTTTGTTGATATTCAGTAGTAAAGTTCGACTTACGACCATTTCGACTTACGACCGGTTTCTCGGAACCGAACTCGGTTGTAAGTCGGATGGTAGGTGTATCTACAACAGCTGCCATACAATGTCTCAATCCACTCTAATAAACAATTTCTTCAAATTCATGAGTACAAGAAAAAAATATAGTTACATTATCTAATTAAAGAGTTCATGTCTAATGTTTATGATTCAATACAAACACACTACCCATATGTCCTCTCTACATATCTCTACTGCAATAATTATCATTATAATCACTATAAGTTACAATTCTTCCATACACTGATATACTGAATGTGCTTCGTCACACTGTACAAGTGAACAACATATGCTCTACTAATCCTTCACCATTTTACTTTCATTCATATTGCACACAACAGACAAAAGTGCACACCATTCCAAAACTTGTTCCTTGTCTGCTCTCAACACTGAACAAAGTTGCAAACCATATCAACACTTTTTCCCTGTCTGCTCTCAACACTGAACAAAGCTGCCAACCATATCAACACTTGTTCCTTACCTGCCCTCCACGATGTCCTGATTCTATCTACTACTCCTGAATTTACCCTTTACACTAGTCCACTATTTTTAACTTCACATTCACTAAACTCTGAAAAAATCTTTCCATCAGGGTTAATAATATTGTTTGTTCAGTACAGCACTTTCACTCAATATACACAACAAATCAGAAACATATTTTCCTTGGCCTACTTAATGCTAAATATAATAAGTGAAATAGCCCATCATATCTTTGATATTTGGCCATTACTTGCCATACCCCATTAGATACCTCAACAGATATACAGAATGGTTGAGTAACTCCTCCCTCCTGCTCAGTAGTGTATGTCACTCCAGGTCGCAGCTCGTTGAGGCACATTACTGCATTCTTGGGCTGCACGTACTTCCGGATCTTAAGATTCTTGGCTCCTGGCACCTTCTTTCTCTTGATCTTGACTCCTGCCACCACATATTAATTGAAAGGTTGCAACACACTTGCCATTGACATGAATAACAACCTGCCTTATATTTTAAGTGAATACAAGATGCCAAGTTGAGATCTTCAAGCAAAGTTAAGGCCATTGTCATAAAACATCTTCCCACTTTGTACTATACTAATTTGCATACCAGATTGTCACATAATAAAGTTAGGTGGAATGACTGGGTAGGATTCAGTACCTGGCGTACTTCCCACGTCAGTCAGACATCCATGACAAGTGTGGGCAACACGCTTCAATTAAAGTCTCTGAAAATGTCTCTACGACTGTTACGTACGCACCCAGCCTCATGCATGGCAGCCAACCAGGGACCTCTTGTTAAATACCGTCTTATACCTTTAGACAAACCAACCTACATTAGAATTTGCTAAAAGCACTTACAAGAGAATCCCCCACTGGCTTTCTGGCGTGCTACAATTAACTAGTGTCGTGAGGAGACATAACAGGTCATGGGACCAAAGATCACCTTGCGTGGCCATCAAACTAGCCCGCTGTCAAAACAAAGGAGAGTCCCAATAAATACCATGCCATTGAATTTTAAAATGAAATATATCCTTTATTTGTGAAAACAACTCTTGAGAAAACAAAGCATTTCATGAGGAGACAGCCCAGTGACCAAGAGGACCTCGCTGACCATCAAACTAGTCTGCTGATAAACAAAAACTACCTACGTTAAGGATCCTTTACCTCAACACTAGCAGAGTACACACATTTCTCAGCACGGTTTAGTAAGGAAACTTCAGACTCTGATATTTTCAGAGAGTTATATAGTTTACTTTGATTTAGATTGAAAAAATTCTGAAGTAAAGTTTGGTTGGTATTGTTAAAAGTTTAGTCATAGAGTTCTTAATAGTACCTGTACTACTGGTAGTGGAGAGAAGGTAAATGGTACTTTCCACATACTATATGCCTGTATTTGATGACTGTATTTCACTCATTTATCAGTGATTCTGAAGTACACTTATGGCAATATTTCTAGCCATAAGTCTTGAGTACATACTGGGGCATGGTCAAGCACATACCAGCAAGTATGATAAAGTCAGTATACAGCCTCTCCTCACTTAATGACCAAGTTCTGTTCCTAAGAGTGGGTGGGTAAGTGAATTGGGTGTTAAGTGAGAAGAATAAGTACAGTGGACCCTCGACCAGCGATATTAATCTGTTCCTGAGAGCTCATCGTTAATCGAAATTATCGTTAGAAAAGTTAATTTTCCCCATAAGAAATAATGGAAATCAAATTAATCCGTGCAAGACACCCAAAAGTATTGAAAAAAAATTTTTTTATCACATGAAATATTAATTTTAATACACACAAACTGAAGACATGCACAGTTACATGACACTTACCTTTACTGAAGATCTGGTGATGATTGATGGGATGGGAGGGGAGAGTGTTGATGGTGTTAGTGTTTAGAAGGGGAATCCCCTTCCATTAGGACTTGAGGTGGCAAGTCCTTTTTCGGGGTTACTTCCCTTCTTTTAACCCTTAAACGGTCCAAACAGATCAACGTTCAAATTCGTAGTGCTACAAAAGTAGATCTACTTTTTTTTTTTACATATTTTCAAATATAACAAAAAAATGTAGATAAAAGTTTTTTTTACACGTTTTCAAATGTAAAACAAAAGAAGATCTACATTTTTTTACATACTTTCAGATGTTGAAAAAACGTATATAAACGTTTGGACCATTTAAGGGTTAATGCCACTAGGACCAGCTTGAGAGTCACTGGACCTCTGTCGCACAACATATCTGACCATAGAGGCCTGTACCTTCCGTTACTTTATGACATTCCTAAAGTGTTTCACAACATTGTCAGTGTCACAATTAAACACTTGTTCAGGTTTCAGTCCTTCACTGTCTATGTACTCCTTGAATTCCTGCACATATTTTTCAGCTGCTTTTTGGTCCAAACTGGCAGCCTCACCATGCCTTATCACACTATGTATGCCACTACGATTCTTAAATCTCTCAAACCAACCTTTGCTGGCCTTAATTTCACTCACATCACCACTAGTTGTTGGCATTTTTCTAATTAAATCCACTTGCAACTTCCTAGCCTTTTCACATATGATCGCTTAAGAGATGCTATCTCCTGCTATCTGTTTTTCGTTTATCCACACCAATAACAGTCTCTCAACATCTTTTATCACTTGCGATCTCAGTTTCGAAAACATAGTTGCACCTTTGGCAGGAACAGCTTCCTTGATTGCCGTTTTCTTGGCCACAATAGTAGCGATGGTTGACTGGGGTTTTGTGTACAACCTGGCCAGCTCGGAGACACGCACTCCACTTTCATACTTAGCAATGATCTCTTTCTTCATATCCATAGTAATTCTCACCCTTTTTGCTGTAGGGTTGGCACTAGAAGATTTCTTGGGGCCCATCGTGACTTATTTTGCAGGTGCAATCACTAAAAAGGCTGTGATAATATGAAATGTTCCGATTGTATGCTTGGAAGCGACCGCGGTGGCTGGCTGGCTTGTAAACACTGGCCAGAAGTGGACGCGTCTCAGACGGAACGAATAGTGTTGGTCGAGTTTTTTAGCGCTAGTCGAGGCAAAATTTTTGCGTTAAAATGTATCGCTGGTCGGATTTATCATTAATCGATGCCATCGTTGGTCGAGGGTCCACTGCACTGTACTGGTATTGAGTCTGTGACAACCATCTTCAGATATTTTTTTAATGTCACCTTTGCAGCATTTATAACATTTTTGTATATTTTTAAATGTTTATACAGTAGTTTACTGTATAAAGCATTTCATCACTTAACCCTTTGACTGGCCCGACCCCAAATCCTAAAGTGTCTGTGTCGCGCAAAAAAAAAAAAAAAAAAAAAAAAAAAAGATTGAGAATCTTTTCCTGATGTTAATGACACCAAAAGCATGAAATTCGATGGAAAACTTATGATATTACGCTTTCACAAAGTTAGCATTCTCGACGATGTTTACACATCAGCCATTTTGGCCGCTTTGAACCCTATTTTCGGCCAATTCCATTGTTCCAGTCGACCAAACTCATAGCTATTTCTTTAGAACTCCATTTGTTCTATCGATGAGTACAAGAAACCACCCATTTACCGATTTCAACTACCCAATGAAGTGGTCAGAAATTGGTAATTTGGCCAATTTCACACAAATTAAAAAAAGATGCCAATTTCAAAATAGGGTCCAGAATGAACAATGCAGACATTCCTGGCACTAAAATAACATTTTCTCTGTTCATCAGTCACTCCTCCAGGCCCCTCTTAGATTACTCTTGCTTTCTATTTTGAATTTTTATTCACACAAAAAATAGAAGATTTACGGTTATGCAAATTACTGCATTACTGAAATAATTGTATAAACAATGTCAACCCATTCGGGACTACGTATTAGAATGACTAATTTGACACTTATTTGACAATGACGTTATTTGTTTACTTTAGAACATCAGCAAAAATCGAACATTTCCGCTGCTTTGAGCTCAGTTTCATGGTCCTTTTCATTTTGAAACCAATCAAAATCATCTCAATTTCTCTAATATATCTTCCATTCTATCAAATGAGATCAAGAAAACGAGAATAAAACCATAAATACAGTGGACCCTCGACCAACGATGGCATTGTATAACGTTAAATCTGACAAGCGATACATTTTAACCCAAAATTTTTTGCCTTGACTAGTGCTAAAAAACTCGACCAACGCGATTTGTTCCATTCGAGATGCGTCCACGTGTGACCTGTGCAGTATTTACAAGCCAGCCACCGCGGTCGCATCCAAACACACAATCGGAACATTTCATATTATCACAGTGTTTTTAGTGATTGCACCTGTAAAATAAGTCACCATGAGCCCCAAGAAAGCTTCTAGTGCCACCCCTGTGATAAAAAGGGTGCCTATGCCAGTTGTGGAATCCATTGTGCCTACTTCAAAGATTAAGGAAATGTGTGCAAAGTGGGTTGAACTGCAAACCTTTATGGATGAAAATCACCCTAACACAGCTATTGCAAGCCGTGTGGGTGACTATCACAATGACAATGTTGTGGCCCATTTTAGACAAATCGTAAAGGAATGGGAGGTACAGAGTTCTATGGACAGATATGTTGTGCGACAGAGGTCCAGTGACTCTCAAGCTGGTCCTAGTGGCATTAAAAGAAGAAGGGAAGTAACCCCGGAAAAGGATTTGACACCTCAAGTCCTAATGGAAGGGGATTCCCCTTCTAAACACTAACACCATCCACACTCCCCTCCTCCCATCCCATCAATCATCACCAGATCTTCAATAAAGGTAAGTGTCATGTAATTGCACATGTCTTCTTCAGTTTGTGTGTATTAAAATTAATATTTAATGTGGTAAAAATTTTTTTTTCAATACTTTGGGGTGTCAAGAACGGATTAATTTGATTTCCATTATTTATTAAGGGGAAAATTAACTCGACTAATGATAATTTCGACTAACGATGAGCTCTCAAGAACGGATTAATATTGTTGGTCGAGGGTCCACTGTACTATACGAAAATACACCTCAAAGTCGGCGTTTTAATCCAAAACCCATTCTCCAACATGTGGGCGTACCAGTTTTTTCCTGCTAGATTTGAAGCCGCTAGAATTTTGGAGTACAGTGGACCCCCAGTTTATGATCAGCTCCCAATGCGACCAATTATGTAAGTGCATTTATATATGTGCGTTTGTACGTGTATGTTTGGGGGTCTGAAATGGACGAATCTAATTCACAGTATTCCTTATGGGAACAAATTCGTTCAGTAATGGCACCTGAACATACTTCTGGAATGAAATAATATCGTAAGCCGGGGGTCCACTGTATAAGTATGTCAAAAACACTGGCTTGTAAGACATACATATACAGTGGACCCTTGCCTAACGAACGCATTGCATAACGCTAAATCCGCCTAGTGATACATTTTAACGCAAAATTTTTGCCTCGGCTAGCGCTAAAAAACTCGCCCAACGTGATTCGTTCCGTTCAAAACGCGTCCACGTGTGGCCTGAGCGCGCCTCACTTGTCCCGTGGGTGCCAGGGTTTACAAGCCAGCCACCGCAGTCGCATCCAAACATATAATCGAAACATTTCATATTATCACAGCGTTTTTAGTGATTGCACCTGTAAAATAAGTCACCATGGGCCCCAAGAAAGCTTCTAGTGCCAACCCTGTGATAAAAAGGGTGAGAATTAGTATGGAAATTAAGAAAGATTTTGAAGGGTTTGGGGCTAACCCTGAGACGCCTATGCCAGTTGTGGAATCCATTGTGCCTACTTCGAAGATTAAGGAAATGTGTGCTAAGTGGGTTGAACTGCAAACCTTCATGGATGAAAATCACCCTAACACAGCTACTGCAAGCCGTGCTGGTGACTATTACAATGACAATGTTATGGACCATTTTAGACAAATCTTAAAGGAACGGGAGGTACAGAGCTCTATGGACAGATATGTCGTGTGACAGAGGTCCAGTGACTCTCAAGCTGGTCCTAGTGGCATTAAAGGAAGAAGGGAAGTGACCCCGGAAAAGGACTTGACACCTCAAGTCCTAATGGAAGGGGATTCCCCTTCTAAACATTAACACCATCCACACTCTCCCCTCCCATCAATCATCACCAGATCTTCAATAAAAGTAAGTGTCATGTAATTGTACAAGTCTTCTTCAGTTTGTGTGTATTAAAGTTAATATTTCATGTGGCAAAATTTTTTTTTTCATACTTTGGGGTGTCAGGAATGGATTAATTTGATTTCCATTATTTCTTATGGGGAAAATTAATTTGGCTAACGATAATTTCGCCTAACATTGAGCTCTCAGGAACGGATTAATATCGTTAGGCGAGGGTCCACTGTACACCAAAACAGTCAAAGGGTTAACAATGGAATTCCGTTCCTAAGACCACATCGGTCAACGAATTCGTCACTAAACAAGGAGCATACTATGCTGGTAGTGGGTCTATGTCAACCATCTTTGATATTGCTTTAATGTCACCCTACATCATTTAAAACATTTTTAGTATACAGTGGACCCGCAGTATTCGATGGCATCGGTATTCGATGCATTATATCGCAAAAAATTTTCCTCGATATTCGATTGAAAACCCAGTATTCGATACGATTCGTACGAGACCTGTCCACGTGTGGCCTGAACTGCCCCATGTGTGCCAGTGTTTACAAGCCAGCCAGTGTGCGCGCATCTAAGGATACATTCCATATTATCACTGTGTTTGGTGCTTGTTTCTGCAAAATAAGTCACCATGAGCCCCAAGAAAGCTTCTAGTGTCAACCCTGTGGTAAAAAGGGTGAGAATTAGTATGGAAATTAAGAAAGATTTTGAAGGGTTTGGGGCTAACCCTGAGAAGCCTATGCCAGTTGTGGAATCCATTGTGCCTACTTCAAAAATTAAGGAAATGTGTGCACAGTGGGTTGAAGTACAAACCTTTATGGATGAAAATCACCCTAACACATCTATTACAATGACAATGTTGTGGCCCATTTTAGACAAATCGTAAAGGAACAGGAGGTACAGAGCTCTATGGACAGATTTGTTGTGCGACAGAGGTCCAGTGACTCTCAAGCTGGTCCTAGTGGCATTAAAAGAAGGGAAGTAACCCCGGAAAAGGACTTGCTACCTCAAGTCCTAATGGAAGGGGATTCCCCTTCTAAACACTAACACCTCTCCCCTCCTCCCATCCCATCAATAATCACCAGATCTTCATTAAAGGTAAGTGTCAATTATTTTATTGCTATTGTAATTATTCTATTGCATTAAACTTAATATTTCACGTAGTAAAATTTTTTTTTCATACTTTTGGGTGTCTTGCACGGATTAATTTGATTTCCATTATTTCTTATGAGGAAAATTGATTCGGTTTTCGATATTATCGGTATTCAATGAGCTCTCAGGAACGGATTAATATCGAATACCGGGGGTCTACTGTACAGTGGAACCTCTACTTATGAATGCATCCACATGCAAGTTTTTCCAGATACGAGTAGTCACTCGTTGATTTTTTGTTCCGGGCACGAGCAAAATTTCCAGATGCGAGCGAGCCTCAAGGGAGGTTCCTTGACGCTGGTGAGGAGCTCTTGCTCTTGATCTAGGGAACTGGATCTCAGTTGTTTGTTGGACTATCTTATTGAAGCTTGGGCAATGTATGATGGAAAGATGCTTCTTAATGTACACCAAAAATGAAAGAAATCGGACCATAAATAACAGAGTTCACTTCTCAGCCATTAGCCTCCCCTTAGCAGCATACATTGGTCCCTCGTTTATTGTCATTAATCCTTTCCTGGAAGTTCAATGATTATCGAAATAGACGATTTTCGAATCAATTTTCCCCATAAGAAATAATGTAAATACAATTAATCTGTTCCTGACACCCAGAAGTATTAAAACAAAATTTTTTTTACATGAAATATAGATGTAGTACATAAACAATACAATGGGACATGATGAATGAAACATTAACAGCATAACACTTACCTTTATTGGCGATTCTTCTTAGTGTATGGAAGACTGGAGGAGGAGAGAGATTGGAATAGTTACTGTTAGGAAGGGGAATCCCCTTCTATCAACACCTCAGGTGCCAAGTCCTTTTCTGGGGTTACATACTTCTCTTCTCTGTTTCTTAATGCCACTAGGACCAGCTTGAGTCACTGGAGTCCTGTCTCGCAAAAAAAGTGTTCAGAGAGCTCTGTTTCTGGCGTCTCTTTAAAACTTCCCTAAAATGGGCCAAGACTCTGTCACTGTACAAGTTGCCGATATGGCTTGCAACATCCTTCTCAGGGTGATGTTTCTCCATAAATCTTTCCATCCTACCCCACATTTCAAAAATCTCCTTAATTTCTGAAGAAGGCACCTTCTTCCATTTCTCTTCTTCCTCCTCTACAGCAAAATTCTGAGCTGCGATCTGTTGCTGTTCCTGCTGAAGCTCTTGCAGCTATTCAGTGGTTAGCTCTTCGTTGTGGTCTTCCACCAACTCTTCCACATCCTCCAAACTCACATCCAACCCCATGGAAATCGCCAATGCCACAATAGATTTCACAACTGACATAGGCTCATCAGGGTCAGCCACAAACCCTTCAAAATCCCTCTTGTGGACACAATCTGGCCACAATTTTCTCCAAGCAACAACATTTTCCTTGATTTCCTTTCTCTTTGCCACGATGGAAGATATGGTTGTATGGGGTTTGTTATACATCCTGGCCAGTTCAGCCACATGTACGCCACTTTCATATTGTTCAATGATATTTTTCTTAAATTCAATCATATTTCTCACCTTCTTTACCACAGGCTTGGCACTAGGAGCTTTCTTTGGAGCCATGGTAGCTTATTTAGCACTTGCAAGCACTAAAATGAATGGAATATTATGAAATATTTTGTATGAACAAGTGAGGGGACCATCGCTCACTGGTAAAAATGGCTCACTGGCTGGGAAGGGAGGCTGAGGCGGCTCAGAGCCGTGAGTACGTGTCCAGGACGAACGACGATTAGCGAGTCAACCGACCATTTGCGAGCCAATGTTTGGATGAAAATAACGCGACGATTTCCGAAAAGGACGACTATCGAGCCAGATGATTATTGAGAGACCACTGTATTTTTGTATGGTTTTTATGGTTATATTCTCATTTTTTTTTGTCTCCTTTGACAGAATGGAAGATATACATACTACAGAAATAGATATGATTTTGATTGGTTTCACGACGAAAAGTACCTTGAAATTGAGCTCAAAGTAGCAGAAATGTTCAATTCTTTGGCAATGCTCAAGAGTAAACAACTGATGTCACCATCCATTACCTGTCTGACTGGCACCAGCCCTCAACCTTCACATATTGGAAAGCTCTTCGACACCCTAGCAAAAATGGGAGCAGACATCATGAGGTAGCAGTGGCAGACAACATGAAGCAGCAGTGGCAGACATCATGAAGCAGCAGTGGCAGACATCATGAAGCAGCAGTGGCAGACAAAATGAAGCAGCAGTGGCAGACAACATGAAGCAGCAGTGGCAGACAACATGAAGTAGCAGTTGCAGACAACATGAAACAGCAGTGTAGCAATTAAGTGTAGCAATTATAAGTCACACTGTCTGACTTTTTTGGGTTATCCTAGGTTCTCTACACATGTAGTCAGGAGCAGGAATGGCCGCTGTGGTGGCCCTATAAACCCCAACAACAATAGCTGCTGTCACCGCCACCAGCCACATACGTAATTCATTTTATTCATTCTAGTGTATATATCATGTTTCTATGTTATTAACCCTTTTTGGGGTTTCGGCCGTACTAGTGCGGCTTATGCGCCAGTGTTTTTGATGTATGTACTAGTATGCATAAATTCTAGCGCCTTCAAATCTCGCGGGAAAAGGCTGGTAGGCCTAGATGTTAGAGAATGGGTGTGTGTGGTCGGTGTGCGCGGTAGAAAAAAAATCTGGGACCCAGTGGCGCATTGTGGGAACGCCATTTTAGTAGACCTTGTTCACCATGCCTCGCGGTAAGAAGCTCCTCCTCGGCGAATTGGGACACTTTTGTTCCCCAGTGACAGTTCTAATACAGATGGAAGTGCCAGTGAAGATAAGTTTCAAGGCTTCGGTGAGGTTGTGACCGAAACCAATGACCATAATATCGGTAATAGTGAGGAAAACCCAGACGACCCTCAGCCTTCCACCTCTGATGCTGGCCCATCTTGTTCACGTTCAGCTGTACCAGAATCAAAGAGGAAACTCCTATTTTCCCAAATCCCGGACTCAGATGTCAGCATTGGTGATGATAGTGATAGTGAATATGAACTACAAGCTCTTGAAACCAGTTCCTGTAGTGATAGTGAAGTGGAATATTCTCCAGTGAAGCGTCAGTATATACGACAATATATGCGCTCTGGTAGTGTGCCATATGCTATTCCAAGGGAAAGGAGTACATCTTGGAGTACATCCCATGGCTGTACAACAGGAACAGGCAGTGAAAATGACAATGATAGTGTTGCAATTGGGATGGAAAATGTGCATGGTGTGGTAGTAGTGGTGCCAGCCGTGAGGCACCAGCAGTGGGCCAAGCTGCCACCCACGCTGCTGCCACCCATGCTGCTGCCTCAGCTGGTCTACAACATAGGCCACCATCCCCTACCCACCCACCACACCAGCCTCCACAACCACAACCACCTGTCAATGTCCAGTACCCACCAGCAGGCCACACCTGGGATTGGCAGGAAGCTGTCAATTTTGCTCCAAATCCCCACCAGTTTGATGAAAGCCAAAGTGGAATACAGCCATGTTGTACACTGGGAAAAATGCCACTGAACTGGAATGTTTCGAGTTATTCTTTGACGAACCCCTGATGGAAATTATTGTCAGGGAAAGCAACAGATTCTACGAGTACACCATGGCAAACACATTACTTTCACCAAAATAATGTCTACACCAGTGGAAGGAGACAATTGTGGCTGAGATGTATCTTTTCTTTGCCACAATAATGCTTATGCCACATGTGTATAAGCACAGAGTGAAATCATACTGGTCAACAGACCGCCTGATTGCAACCCCAGGTTTCAGCGATATAATGGGAGTGAATCGATTTGTGTTACTGTTACATATGCTTCACTTCTCAGACAAAACCAGGCCTGACAGAAACGACAGGTTATATAAGATTAAGAATGTGTTTGTGTATCTGAAAGAGAAATTCAATATGTATTTTTATCCCTTCAGGAAGCTTGTAATTGATGAGTCTTTGATTCTGTTCAAAGGAAGACTCTCTTTCAAGCAGTACATACCAAGCAAGAGTAAACGCTTTGGTATAAAGTTGTTTGTGCTTTGTGATTGTTACAGTGGTCTGGTATCGGATATTATTGTGTACACTGGAAGTTATACATTGCAAAATACCAGGAAGTTATTGGGCATCTCTGGTGATGTGGTTAGAACAATGATAGAATCATACCTTGGTAAGGGGCATATATTATATACTGATAACTGGTACACAAGCCCCTCATCACTCAGTGACTTTTTGTGAGTGAACATGACAGATGTGTGTGGCACAGTGCGTGCAAATCGTAAGCATATGCCCAGGTTTGACGCTGGCACTCATAGAGGTGAGGTGCAGGCGTTTGCTGCCAATGGCATTTCGGTGGCATGACAAACGAGATGTCACACTGTTGTCATCAGTTCACCCTAATGAAATGGCAGGCACTGGCAGGCAGCATAGAGAAAGCAATGAACCCATTCTAAAACCTACAGCTGTGATTGATTACACCCTTAATATGTGCTCAGTGGAAAAATGTGACATGCAGATTGGGTTTACTGATTGTGTTCGCAAGAGTTATACAGTGGTCCCTCGTTTTTCGTAGTTAATCCGTTCCTGGAGTTGCTACTATTATCGAAATCTACGATTTGCGAATCAATTTTCCCCATAAGAAATAATGTAAATACAATTAATCCGTTCCTGACACCCAGAAGTACTAAAACAATTTTTTTTTTACGTGAAATATAGATGTAGCACATCAACAATACAATGGGAAATGATGAATGAAACATTAACAGCATAACACTTACCTTTATTGGAGATTCTTCTTAGTGTATGGGAGACTG
Source organism: Cherax quadricarinatus (assembly GCF_038502225.1). Taxonomy (NCBI): domain Eukaryota; kingdom Metazoa; phylum Arthropoda; class Malacostraca; order Decapoda; family Parastacidae; genus Cherax; species Cherax quadricarinatus. The sequence goes on from NC_091361.1 coordinate 21,645,004, forward strand.
GAGGAGAGAGATTGGATTGTTTACAGATTGGAAGGGGAATCCCCTTCCAGCAACACCTCAGGTACCAATTGTTTTTCTGGGGTTGCTTCTCTTCTGTTTCTTAATGCCACTAGGACCACCTTGAGAGTCACTAGTCCTGTCTTGCAAAATAACCATGGAGAGAGCTCTGTTTCTGGCGTCTCTTTAACACTTCCCTAAAATGGCCCAAGACTTTGTCACTGTATATATTTCTCACCTTCTTTACCACAGGCTTGGCACTAGGAGCTTTCTTTGGAGCCATGGTAGCTTATTTAGCACTTGCAAGCACTAAAATGAGTGGAATATTAAGAAATATTTCGTAGGAGCACTTGAGGGGACCTTCACTCACTGGTAAACAATGCCAGACTGGCTGGGTAGGGAGGCCGCCCCGGCTCACACTGTGCGTACGCGTCCCAGACGAACAACTATTCGCGACTCAACCTATGATTAGCGAGCCCATGTTTATACGAAAAATCCCTATGATTTCCGAAATCTATGATTCCCGAGAACTAGGAAAAGCGAGGGACCACTGTAATTGGTACATAAAACTCTTTCCATCTTCTGGACATTTCCATGTTCAATGCTTATAATAAGAAGAGGACCAGAAACAAACCATCATATGGCGAATTCTGTTTGTCTGTCATCAGACAAATAGTATTCAAGTACCAAGGAACAACACCTGCAATAGACCGCCCACTAAATTATCAACAACTACCTTCTCGTCTGAAGCATGGTGATCACTTCCTAGTAAAACTGCCTGCTACTGCTTTCAAGAAAAAGGCTCAGAAGGGGTGTTACGTCTGTGCACATACAAAAAAACGCCCACAACAACGCAGAGACACTCGTTTTATGTGTGAGGAGTGTAAAACACCACTGTGCATGACACCATGTTTCAAAGACTTCCACAGGCTGCAGAACTTCTAGAAACATTCCCTGTGACTGTATGTGTGCATATAAAATATAGAAAAATAGTAATAAACAACATTTTATATCGTTTAAATAAATAACAAAAAGGCACAATACCGTGACTGGAACGATACACAAATAACCCGCACATAAAAGAGAGAAGCTTACGACGACGTTTCGGTCCGACTTGGACCATTGCAGTGCTCCCCTTCCTTTGTATTTGACTGGCTCGTCTTCCTTATTTCCCACTTCTACCACTACCACTACTACTACCTCTTCTTCTACTTCAACTACTGATGAAATTAAGACACATGTGCGGCGTCTGGTTGTCTTTGTTGTGGACGTTTCGCCATCCAGTGGCTGGCTGGATGGCGAAACGTCTACGGTGGGGATGCCCGGGTGTTGTGCATGTGTCATTTCATCCTGTTGGTATTATATACAATTCTTGTACTACTACTACTACCACCTCCACCTCTTCCTGCCTATATATAGCCGTCCTGCTCCACCTCTGTTAGTGTGACTTTGTCAATGGTCCAAGTCGGACCGAAACGTCGTCGTAAGCTTCTTTCTTTTATGTGCGGGTTATTTGTGTTTTATATCGTTTGTGTGTGAAAACAACAATTACAGTGGACCCTTAACCAGCGATGGCATCGATTAACGATAAATCTAACTAGCGATACATTTAAACGCAAAAATTTTGCCTCAACTAGCGCTTAAAAACCCGACCAGCGCTATTCGTTCCGTACCATACACGTCCACTTTGGCCTGAGCGCGCCTAACTTGTCCCTTGGGTGTCAGTGTTTACAAGCCAGCCAGCCACCGCGGTCGCTTCCAAACATACAACAACTGGAACATTTCATATTATCACAGCCTTTGTAGTGATTGCACCTGCAAAATAAGTCACCATGGGCCCCAAGAAAGCTTCTAGTGCCAACCCTACAGCAAAAAGGGTGAGAATTACTATGGAGATGAAGAAAGAGATCATTGCTAAGTATGAAAGTGGAGTGCGTGTCTCTGAGCTGGTCAGGTTGTATAATAAACCCCAATCAACCATTGCTACTATTGTGGGTAAGAAAACGGTAATCAAGGAAGCTGTTCTTGCCAAAGGTGCAGCTGCTGCTGCACCACAGTCAGCTGTTGTTGTTGCTGCACCACCATCAGCTGTATTACTCGAAGATGTGGAGAGAGTGTTGTTGGTGTGGCTTAACGTGAAACAATTACCGAGAAACGATTAACCCCGGAGGGTTAGCCACCCAGGATAACCCAAGAAAGTCAGTACATCATCGAGGACTGTCTAACTCATTTCCATTGTGGTCCTTAATCTTGTCCCCCAGGATGCGACCCACAACAGTTGACTAACACCCAGGTGAACAGGAAAAAATGCCTGGAACTAGTGCTCATATTGGTGAGGTTAGTGGGGAGGATGTGGAAGAGTTGGTGGAGGAGGACAATGAAGAACAAACCACTGATGAGCTGCTAGATCATCTTCAACAGTAAGAGGCCACACCTGAGGAAACTGCTTCGGAGGAGGGGAGAGAGAAATTGAAGAAGTTGCCTACTTCAAAGATTAAGGAAATGTGTGCAAAGTGGCTTAAAGTGCAAACCTTTTTTGATGAAAATCACCCTCACACAGCTATTGCAAGCTGTGCTGGTGACTGTTACACTGACAATGTTGTGAAACACTTTAGGATAAAGGAACGAGAGGTACAGGCCTCTATGGACAGATATGTTGTGCGACAGAAGTCCAGTGACTCTGAAGCTGGTCCTAGTGGCATTAAAAGAACAAGGGAAGTAACCCCAGAAAAAGACTTGCTGCCTCAAGTGCTAATGGAAGGGGATTCCCCTTCTAAACACTAACAAGATCAACGGTCTCCCCTCCTCCCATCCCATCAATCACCACCAGATCTTCAATAAAGGTAAGTGTCATGTAACTGTGCATGTCTTCTTCAGTTTGTGTGTATTAAAATTAATATTTCATGTGGTAAAAATTTTTTTTTTCAATACTTTGGGGTGTCTTGCACGGATTAATTTGATTTCCATTATTTCTTATGGGGAAAATTAACTTGACTAACGATTATTTTGATTAACGATGAGCTCTCAGGAACGGATTAATATCGCTGGTTGAGGGTCCACTGTATAAACAATATAAGGACAACAGTGTTTGTGGAGTTACTGTGTAGTAAATAAAGAGAAAAAAACTTATAAAATAGTGCTAATATTGGTCTTATTATATGTACAATAATGTTGAGTTAAGTTAGACTTGTACAACAGTTAACTACAATTATATGTACAATAAAAGGCACATAATGTACAAGAAGTACACTTTTAAAAATATGATTTATTATTTTAAACTCATTCATTGATCTTCAGTTTTGTGGGATGACTGAATAAAGAAGTTGGTGATAAAGGAACTTACTAAGTTACAGTAGAAATATAATGAGACGATGTGAGTAATTAGTTTTGTATGGAAGTTGGAGGAACAACAGAGTTAAATGAGACGGTTTTATTTCACAGAATATTGATGGTTCAGTTATGTTTGCCAGATGTTATTTACCAAAACTTCTGAATCATCATCATCTTCTTGGTGTTTTTAGTGCCAGACCTAGTTCCTGGGCCTTTTGTTTATTCATATGTTCTTGCGCTACCTTCCACAGGATGGATATGGGCTGCACAATAAACTAGCAACTTCGGTGGCAAAATCTAAAAACTAATCTTGGAGGCCACCAGAGGATTGACTGGACATAATATCTTGAGCGTTGTTAATAACACTCCTCGTGTGCACGTGCGCCACATTCAGAAAAACATTCTCTACAATTTGATTTTTTTTTTTTGTAAACTGTAACACTGACAGCACCTTTCACAACAGTTAAAGGGTTAAAAATGTTTCAGTGGTGGGCCCCCCACCACAGCTTCAGTGAAGATTCTTCGGTGCTCAGAACTCTATCACTTGAAAATACTTAGTGATCAAGATCCCAAGAGTGAGATGTCTTCGGTGATGGTGTACTTAGTGCATGCACTGGTCTCCATTTCACCCTTACATCTCTGACATGCTACTGTACTGGGAGTTACACTCAATGGCCACTTTATTAGGAATACCCTTCTAGTACGGGTTTCTTTGTAGCATGATGACTTGACAGGCAGCGGTCCATTTGCAAGTGATGATGGATGCACTAAACTGTAGCAGTCATACACCATGACTCCATCACAGCACAAAGAAATGTTTTTTTTTTTTTTTTTCAACAAGTCGGCCGTCTCCCACCGAGGCAGGGTGACCCAAAAAAGAAAGAAAATCCCCAAAAAGAAAATACTTTCATCATCATTCAACACTTTCACCACACTCGCACATTATCACTGTTTTTGCAGAGGTGCTCAGAATACAACAGTCTAGAAGCATACACATATAAAGATACACAACATATCCCTCCAAACTGCCAATATCCCAAACCCCTCCTTTAAAGTGCAGGCATTGTACTTCCCATTTCCAGGACTCAAGTCCGACTATATGAAAAATGTATCTTCATATTATGGAGACCTCTTAATCTAGTGCATCCACTAGTGCTTGAAAAAAGAACATAAGCCTGCCAAGACATCGTGCTGCAAGGAAACTCCTACTCACACCCTCAATGAAGAAAGATTGCCTGCAGTTTGGCAGAAAATATATGCATTGGAATGCTGACTGAAAAAAAGTCATGTGGTCAGATGAATCCACATTTCAGTGTATTTGAGGTCATCAGAGCAGGGCGAGGCACCCCTCCTCCATCAGCAGGTATAACCCTGCATACACAGTGAGCGTCATAAAGCACCCACAATCCTTAAGAGTTTGGGGTTGCTTTAGTAGTTTACTTGGTCATGGGGGTTTGTACTTCCTTCCCCAAAACTACAATGAATGCCAACCACTACTTCACCATACCTGAGGATCATCTGCTCAATATTTTTGAAATTCACAACTGCACCACCTTCATGTATGACAGCACCCCACCACAATACCAAAAACATAACCCAGCGGCTTTCTGAGAAAAATATTGCGGTTTTGCAGTGGCCAGGGAATAGTCCAGACCTCAATCCTATTGAGACTGCCTGGAATATTATGAAAAGGAATATTATGTGAAATCCTGCCACATTTCATCCATGTTGTGCATGCACAACATGGACATTTGGGTCAACCAGTTATTCATTGAATATAACACGCAATATAAGACAAAATGTTTGTCTGATCTAAATTACATCATGTTCCACTTATTTAAACTGCAAAAAAGAAACCAAATGATTTATATCATGTACAGTTTCTCAAGTAGCCATAGATTCAAGGAATACAAGGGATAAAACAGAGAATCGAGCCTGCTTGCTTTTTTTTTTTTTTACACAACAAAAATTAATAATTTTGTTCATTCAAATTATGTGTTACTAAAAAATGAATATGGTGGCAATTTTTTTATTTGTGCATTCAGACACCCATGCTTTCATAGCTAAATTATGAGTTCATATTACAGACGGCACCAGATATCTTCTCAATGGGCTGACCAAGAGCTCTTGGAACCATCAGAATGGGAATGGAACAGGTTGTCATCCCCTCCTTTGAACGACTGGTGTCTTCCTTTTTCTTTCTTACGACATTGGCTATTTTTTCACCAAGAAAGGGTAACCCAAAAAAAGGCATTAACCATCACTATCAATAGCTCTCTGGCCAGAAGTACAGATATCACAAATCAAATGACAACATACCCACCCATCTTTCATAATCAGGCACTATATTTTACATCTCCAGAACTCAGGTCCAGCTAACTGCTTGCCCTGAATTCTTCATGTGTCAGAGGGAAAATATTTAACAGGAATTTCTTTAGAACAATTCAATACCTCACAAGGATTGAAAAAAACATTATGCCTAAGGATCTTAAGGAGAGTGCATATAGGCATCTCCTGGCAGATTTTCAGACAACGCTGAATAATTATATCATTCTTGCATATTTTTTTGGGATGCCTAACAGCCAATCACCAGATAATGATCTACTGTGGATGGTGTTTTCTGTCAGGAAAGAGGACAAATGTCATCTAACACTGATGCTGTCAGCTGATAATCTATCAACTGGTTAACCCCAGAAAGATATACTTCTAACAACAGTCTTTATATACTATACCTGAGTATGCTATACCCAGTGAAAAATATTAAAATATAATCATTCTACTCAAAATTTATTACTGATAGTGAGGAATATCTAAAGTGACAGTCACTGTAATGAGGCTTACCACCATGCTATCCCGACCCACACCAGTGAATACTTCACAAGGATTAAGTATCCCATGACTTGCTTATCAGAGCTAAGTTTTACACCCCACTTACAGACCAGAGGCTGACAACACAGCCTGGTATTGAGTTAAGATAATGATGCTAGTACATAATACAACAAGAGTGAAAAATTAACAAGTATCTCCTACCTCCTGGCTTCTCCCAGGGTCGCTTCCTCTTCTCCGGCTGCTGCTCTCCCTCCTGCAACTGCATCTCATTATCGCACATTGTAACCTGAAAATTATACCGAGTAATAATGGAGGGGAAAACAGAATAGGGATGGAGAAAGAAGGCACAGAAATGAGAGGAAACTGCCAGTCAATGAGTGGTATTATTAGTATTGTAGCAGCCAACTAGAAAAGTCAGTGTGATATTATCAGCACTGGAGCAGCCAACTAGAACAGTTAAGTGTGGTATTATCAGTACTGTAGCAGCCAACTAGAACAATCAATGTGGTATTATCAGTACTGTAGCAGCCAACTAGAACAGTCAGTCAACTAAAACCGTCAGTCAACTAGAACAATCAGTCAACCAGAACAGTCGGTCAATTAGAACAGCCAGTCAACTGGAATAGTCAATCAGAACAGTCAGTCAACTAGAACAGTTAGGCAATTAGAACCAATCAACTAGAACAGTCAGTCAGCTAGAACGATCAGTCAATTAGAACAGCCAGTCAACTGGAATAGTCAATCAGAACAGTCAGTCAACTAGAACAGTTAGTCAATTAGAACCAATCAACTAGAACAGTCAGTCAGCTAGAACGATCAGTCAACTAGAACAGCCAGTCAACTAGAACAAATCAACTAGAACAGTCGGTCAACTAGAACAGTCAGTTAACTAGAACAGTCAGTTAATCAGAATAGCCAGTCAACTAGAACAGTCAGTACTGTTACCATGAACTCAGCTATTTACACTGTTTGAACTATTTCTCATCATGACATTCAACAACCTTCTTGTCTTTTGTTGTTCTTACCTTAATCAAATTTGGGACAGAAAACTGTACGTTACAAGCAAGAAATCATCAATGTAATTACAGCCCCTCCTCACTTAGCGACATGCTCGTTTACCGACAACTCAGACTTACGACGGGCTCTCTGACCAGTATGCATACCATGATAGGGACCAAGGGAGACTACTATGGGAGGAAACTGTTAAGGCCACAAGGCACGATAACGTAGTAAATTCTAGGAGACTAACTTTAGTCATATTGATTGGAATTTCTTGACTGGGAATTTAGAATCAAACGACTTCTTAGAAGTAGTTCAGGATTGTTTTTTGAAGCAGTTTGTGACAAAGCCTACAAGGGGAAATAACCTGCTTGACTTGGTTTTGGCAAACAAGGAAACCCTTGTTAATAATTTAGAAATGACAGAGGAACTTGGCACAAGCAATCACAAATCAATTACCTTTAGCATTGAATGGAAGTATGATAGTAGGGATAATTCAGTACTGGTCCCAGATTTTCGCTTAGCAGATTACAATGGGCTTAGAGAACACTTATCATCTGTGGACTGGGGCAACGAAGAGAGTTATCAGTATGACAGTTTTCTTAACACAATACATGCTGCACAAAGGACATTTATCCCATATAAGGAAATTAGATCGAATAGAAATGACCCCAAATGGATGAATAATAGGCTCAGATATCTTTTAGGACAGAAAAAAGGAATTTATAGGCGTATTAAAAGAGGTGAGGGTCATCTTATGAATCGGTATATTGACATTAAGAGGGACGTTAAAATGGGGATAAGAAAAGCTAAACGGGACTATGAAATTAAAGTTGCTAGGGATTCGAAAACTAAACCCAAAAGTTTTTTCCAGGTTTATAGAACAAAAGTTAGAGATAAGATAGGTCCCTTTAAAAATAACTCTGGGCATCTCACTGACAAGGAGAATGAAATGTGCTCTATTCTTAATAATTATTTTCTCTCGGTTTTCACTCGGGAAGACACTAACAATATTCCAGTAATTAATTTTTATAGTGGGCCTGATGATGATAAATTATGCAATATCACAGTCACTACCGAATTGGTTATCAAACAGACAGACCGGCTAAAGCAAAATAAATCCCCGGGCCCTGATGAACTTTTTTCAAGGGTTCTTAAAGAGTGTAAAATGGAACTTTGTGAACCATTGACTAATATTTTTAATATTTCTCTTCAAACAGGTGTAGTGTCAATATGTGGAAGATGGCTAATGTACAGTGGACCCCCGCTTAACGATCACCTCCCAATGCGACCAATTATGTAAGTGTATTTATGTAAGTGCGTTTGTACGTGTATGTTTGGGAGTCTGAAATGGACTAATTTACTTCACAATATTCCTTATGGGAACAAATTCGGTCAGTACTGGCACCTGAACATACTTCTGGAATGAAAAAATATCGTTAACCGGGGGTCCACTGTAAATCCTATTTTTAAAGCAGGGAATAAGTCATTACCGTCAAATTACCGCCAAATAAGCCTAACCTCAATTGTAGGCAAATTACTAGAGTCAATTATAGCTGATAATATAAGAAGCCATCTCGATAAGCACAGCTTGATTAATGATACTCAGCATGGATTCACGAGGGGCCGTTCCTGCCTAACTACAGTAATTTATTAACCTTCTTCAGTAAAGCTTTTGAGGCAGTTGATCATGGTAAAGAATTCGGTATTGTTTATTTAGATTTTAGTAAGGCTTTTGATAGAGTACCGCACCAGAGACTGCTAAAAAAAAGTGGCAGCTCATGGCATTGGGGGAAAAGTGCTCTCATGGATCGAGTCATGGCTCACTAATAGGAAGCAGAGAGTATGTTTAAATGGGGTTAAATCCGAGTGGGGATCTGTAACAAATGGCATACCACAGGGATCAGTCTTAGGCCCATTGTTGTTTATAATATATATTAATGACCTTGATGAGGGTATTACTAGTGATATGAGCAAATTTGCCAATGACACAAAGATAGGTAGGATGATTGATTCAAACGTGGATGTTAGGGAACTTCAAGAGGATTTAGACAAACTATTCTTGGTCAGAAAAGTGGCAGATGCAGTTCAATGTAGATAAATGCAAAGTTCTGAAGCTCGGGAGTGTCCATAACCCTAGCACTTATAAGTTAAATAATGTAGAACTTAGCCAAACAGATTGCAAAAAGGACTTGGGGGTTATGGTGAGCAGCAACCTTAAACCAAGACAGCAATGCCTAAGCGTACATAATAAGGCAAATAGATTATTAGGATTTATATCAAGAAGTGTAAGCAACAGAAGTCCAGAGGTTATACTGCATCATTAGTAAGGCCTCACCTAGATTATGCAGCTAAGTTCTGGTCTCCATATTACAGAATGGACATAAATTCGTTAGAAAACATTCACCGTAGAATGACTAAATTAAAACATAGCATTAGAAATCTTCCTTATGAAGAAAGATTGAAGACTCTTAAATTACATTCACTTGTTAGATGAAGAATGAGGGGAGACATGATAGAAGTGTATAAGTGGAAGATGGGTATTAATAAAGGGGATATTAATAAGGTCTTGAGGATATCTCTCCAAGAGAGAACCCGCAGTAATGGATTTAAACTAGACAAGTTTAGGTTCAGAAAGGACATAGTAAAGTACGTATTGGTTTGGAAATAGGGTAGCTGACGAGTGGAACAGTCTACCTAGTTGGGTTATTGAGGCTAGGACTTTGGGTAGTTTCAAATTTAGGTTGGATAAATATATGAGTGAGAGGGGTTGGATTTGAGTGGGACTTGCAAATGAGTGGATAGAGTTTTTTTTTTTTTTTTCAACAAGTCGGCCGTCTCCCACCGAGGCAGGGTGATCCAAAAAAGAAAATCCCCAAAAAGAAAATACTTTCATCATCATTCAACACTTTCACCACACTCGCACATTATCACTGTTTTTGCAGAGGTGCTCAGAATACAACAGTCTAGAAGCATACACATATAAAGATACACAACATATCCCTCCAAACTGCCAATATCCCAAACCCCTCCTTTAAAGTGCAGGCATTGTACTTCCCATTTCCAGGACTCAAGTCCGACTATATGAAAATAACCGGTTTCCCTGAATCCCTTCACTAAATATTACCCTGCTCACACTCCAACAGATCGTCAGGTCCCAAGTACCATTCGTCTCCATTCACTCCTATCTAACACGCTCATGCACACTTGCTGGAAGTCCAAGCCCCTTGCCCACAAAACCTCCTTTACCCCCTCTCTCCAACCCTTTCGAGGACGACCCCTACCCCGCCTTCCTTCCTCTATAGATTTATATGCTTTCCATGTCATTCTACTTTGATCCATTCTCTCTAAATGACCAAACCACCTCAACAACCCCTCTTCTGCCCTCTGACTAATACTTTTATTAACTAAACACCTTTTCCTAATTTCCACACTCCGAATTTTCTGCATAATATTTACACCACACATTGCCCTTAAACAGGACATCTCCACTGCCTCCAACCGTCTCCTCGCTGCTGCATTTACCACCCAAGCTTCACACCCATATAAGAGTGTTGGTACTACTATACTTTCATACATTCCCTTCTTTGCCTCCATAGATAACGTTTTTTGACTCCACATATACCTCAACGCACCACTCACCTTTTTTCCCTCATCAATTCTATGATTAACCTCATCCTTCATAAATCCATCCGCCGACACGTCAACTCACAAGTACAGTGGACCCCCGCTTAACGATCACCTCCAAATGCGACCAATTATGTAAGTGTATTTATGTAAGTGCGTTTGTACGTGTATGTTTGGGGATCTGAAATGGACTAATCTACTTCACAATATTCCTTATGGGAAAAAATTCGGTCAGTACTGGCACCTGAACATACTACTGGAATGAAAAAAGTTCGTTAACCGGGGGTCCACTGTATCTGAAAACATTCACTTCTTCCATACTCCTCCTCCCCAATTTGATATCCAATTTTTCTTTATCTAAATCATTTGACACCCTCATCACCTTACTCTTTTCTATGTTCACTTTCAACTTTCTACCTTTACACACATTCCCAAACTCATCCACTAATTTTTCTTTAGAATCTCCCATAAGCACAGTATCATCAGCAAAAAGTAACTGTGTCAATTCCCATTTTGAATTTGATTCCCCAAAATTTAATCCCACTCCTCTCCCGAACACCCTAGCATTTACTTCCTTTACAACCCCATCTATAAATATATTAAACAACCATGGTGACATTACACATCCCTGTCTAAGACCTACTTTTACCGGGAAGTAGTCTCCCTCTCTTCTACACACCCTAACCTGAGCCTCACTATTCTCATAAAAACTTTACAGCATTTAATAACTTACCACCTATTCCATATACTTGCAACATCTGCCACATTGCTCCTCTATCCACTCTATCATATGCCTTTTCTAAATCCATAAATGCAATAAAATCTTCCCTACCTTTATCTAAATACTGTTCACATATATGCTTCAATGTAAACACTTGATCTACACATCCCCTACCCACTCTGAAACCTCCTTGCTCATCCGCAATCCTACATTCTGTCTTACCTCTAATTCTTTCAATTATAACCCTACCGTACACTTTTCCTGGTATACTCAGTAAGCTTATTCCTCTATAATTTTTACAGTCTCTTTTGTCCCCTTTCCCTTTATATAAAGGGACTATACATGCTCTCTGCCAATCCCTAGGTACCTTCCCCTCTTTCATACATTTATTAAACAGAAGTACCAACCACTCCAACACTATATCCCCCCCTGCTTTTAACATTTCTGTCATGATCCCATCAGTTCCAGCTGCTTTACCCTTTCATTTTACGTAATGCCTCACGTACCTCCTCCACACTTACATTCTGCTCTTCTTCACTCCTAAAAGATGGTATACCTCCCTGACCAGTGCATGAAATTACTGCCTCTGTTTCTTCCTTAACATTTAAAAGTTCCTCAAAATATTCTCGCCATCTACCTAATACCTCCATCTCCCCATCTACTAACTCCCCTACTCTGTTTTTAACTGACAAATCCATACTTTCCCTAGGCTTTCTTAACTTGTTTAACTCACTCCAAAATTTTTTCTTATTTTCATTAAAATTTCTTGACAGTGCCTCTCCCACTCTATCATCTGCTCTCCTTTTGCACTCTCTCACCACTCTCTTTACCTTTCTTTTACTCTCCATATACTCTGCTCTTCTTATAACACTTCTGCTTTGTAAAAACCTCTCATAAGCTACCTTTTTCTCTTTTATCACACCCTTTACTTCATCATTCCACCAATCACTCCTCTTTCCTCCTGCCCCCACCCTCCTATAACCACAAACTTCTGCCCCACATTCTAATACTGCATTTTTAAAACTATTCCAACCCTCTTCAACCCCCCCCCCACTACTCATCTTTGCACTAGCCCACCTTTCTGCCAATAGTCGCTTATATCTCACCCGAACTTCCTCCTCCCTTAGTTTATACACTTTCACCTCCCTCTTACTTGTTGTTGCCACCTTCCTCTTTTCCCATCTACCTCTTACTCTAACCGTAGCTACAACTAAATAATGATCCGATATATCAGTTGCCCCTCTATAAACATGTACATCCTGGAGCCTACCCATCAACCTTTTATCCACAAATACATAATCGAATAAACTACTTTCATTACGTGCTACATCATACCTTGTATATTTATTTATCCTCTTTTTCATAAAATATGTATTACTTATTACCAAATCTCTTTCTACACATAGCTCAATTAAAGGCTCCCCATTTACATTTACCCCTGGCACCCCAAATTTACCTACTACTCCCTCCATAACATTTTTACCCACTTTAGCATTGAAATCCCCAACCACCATTACTCTCACACTTGATTCAAAACTCCCCACGCATTCACTCAACATTTCCCAAAATCTCTCTCTCTCCTCTACACTTCTCTCTTCTCCAGGTGCATACACGCTTATTATAACCCACTTTTCACATCCAATCTTTATTTTACTCCACATAATCCTTGAATTAATACATTCATAGTCCCCTCTTTTCCTGCCATAGCTTATCCTTCAACATTATTGCTACTCCTTTAGCTCTTACTCTATTTGAAACCCCTGACCTAATTAAATAACTAACCCTGACCTAATCCCATTTATTCCTCTCCACTGAAACTCTCCCACCCCCTTCAGCTTTGTTTCACTTAAAGCCAGGACATCCAGCTTCTTCTCATTCATAACATCCACAATCATCTCTTTCTTATCATCTGCACAACATCCATGCACATTCAGACTTCCCACTTTGACAATTTTCTTCTTATTCTTTTTAGTAATCTTTACAGGAAAAGGGGTTACTAGCCCATTGTTCCCGGCATTTTAGTTGACTTTTACAACACGCATGGCTTACGGAGGAAAGATTCTTATTCCACTTCCCCATGGATATAAAAGGAAAAGTAATAAGACCAAGAACTATTAAGATAAAATCAAAGAAAACTCAGATGAGTGTGTATAAATAAATGTGTACATGTATGTGTAGTGTGACCTAAGTGTAAGTAGAAGTAGCAAGACATGCCTGTAATCTTGCATATTTATGAGACAGACAAAAGACATCAGCAATCCTACCATCATGTAAAACAATTACAGGCTTTCGTTTTACACTCACTTGGCAGGACGGTAGTACCTCCCTGGATGGTTGCTGTCTACCAACCTATCAGAGCTTATTTCTTGGGTAGCATTGAAAATTGGGTTGGACAAATGTTTTGTTAGTGGGATGGATTGTAAAGGACCTGCCTAGTATGGGCCAACAGGCCTGCTGCAGTGTTTCTCCTTTCTTATGTTCTTATAATGTATATCAGAGCAGATTTCCTCTAATCTGTTTATTACAATATACAGTGCATTTAAAAATATACCAAAATAAACATTTAAAAATATACCAAAAATGTTATAAATGGTGCAAAGGTAACATTAAAACAATATCAAAGATGGTTGACACAATCCCACTACCATTATTGTATGCTCCTCACTTAGAGATGAATTTGCTTACCAATGAGGTCTTAGGAACGGAACTCAGTCGTTAACCCTTTGAGAGTCGCCAAGCCCTCTCAGAGACTTGTTCTCAGGGTCGCCAAAATTTAAAAAAAAAAAAAAAAAAAAAAAAAAAAAATCTGATGAAAAGATAGAGAATCTTTTCCCGATCATAATGACACCAAAAGTATGAAATTTGATGGAAAACTCACGTAATTATGCTCTCGCGAAGTTAGCGGTCTTGACGATGTTGACGCATCGGCAATTTTGCCCACTTTGAGCCCTATTTTCGGCCAATTTTGCTAGAACTCCGTTTTTTCTATCGAATGAGTACAAGAAACCACCCATTTACCGATTTCAACTATCCAATAAAGTGGTCAGAATTTAGCAATTTTGCCAATTTCACACAAATTTCAGAAGATGCCAATTTCCAAATAGGGTCCAGAATAAACAAGAAAGACATTCCTGGCACTAAAATAGCATTTCCTCTGTTCGTTAGTCACGTCCCCAGGTCCCTCTTACATTTCTTTTGCTTTCCACTTTGAATTTTTATTCTCACAAAAAATAGTAGATTTACTGTTATGCAGACTACTGCATTAGTGTAGTAATGGTATAAATAACATCAGCGCACTTGTGAAAGAATATTAGATCCACCAGTTGACGTGTATTGGACGCATGGCATGATTTGTTTACTTTTGAACTTTGGTAAACATCGATTTCAAGGTACTTTTCATTGTGAAACCAATCAAAATCATCTCAATTTCTGTAATATGTCTTCCATTCTATAAACTAAGACCAGGAAAACTAAAATACAACCATAAATACCATACGAAAATACAGTGCAAAGTCGGTTTTAAACCAAAAACACGGTCAAAGTTTTTTCTCATTACGCACTGTGTGCTGCAGGATATTTTTTATACTGTGCACACTGATCACATAGACCCATTCTTTCATATGTAGGCCTACCAGCTTTCTCTTGCTAGATTTGAGGGCGCTAGAATTTATGCGTACTAGTATACGTCAAAAACCATGGCGCGTAAGCCGTACTAGTACGGCCGAAACCCTGAAAGAGTTAAGTGAGGAGAGGCTGTATTACAAAAGAAAACTATGTGTCAAACCATAACCTGTATCACTCCACTGTCTTCTGGGCCTAATTCATGAAAGCATTAGTGAAACACAAACTTTCTTAATAATTTGTTAAAACTTAAGCCTTTTCTCACACTGAAGTGGAGTAATGCGATGATACCAATTTTTTTTTGCCAATATCAATGTCTGTGGAGAAATTTTTTCCAGGAGGGGGGTTATCAGCCCCCTTCAGCCCATTTCATCCCTTTTCAGCCCTGAAGGGCCAGCCCTCTCAGAAGTGACAAGCATCTTGTTTACTGCTACATCAAGTAATTACCAGCAAATGTTTAACCAGCGTGTACCAGTTACATGGTCACGTGGTTCTTTGCAAGAGAGCAGTGTTGCAAGTGTGTAGTTTAAATAAGATACAATCAGTCTCTTACATTAGCAGGACAATTAAGGATAATCCCGCACCCACTTTATTACTACGTTAAAGATGTACAGGAAGGCCCCGCTTTACGGCGTTTCACTTTACGGCGTTCCGCTAATACGGACATTTCAAATTATGACCAAAACTCACTATACGGCTCCCCCCACCTGACTTTCTAATACGGTCACCGTGCCCCACCCTGTTTGTTTACATTCTCCATGAGCTCAGTAAGCACTAAGTCTCTCCATTTTGTCTGGAAACTCCAAAATTTCAAATGTTTTTAAAAGTTATTTCATATTTTATATATACTCTGATAATTATACTTATGTATACCTGTACCTAAATAAACTTACATACATCGAGTCATTTAAATGTTGTATATTACGTTAATATACACATTTTCATTAATCCATCCATGATATTTTTTTCAAAA
Source organism: Cherax quadricarinatus (assembly GCF_038502225.1). Taxonomy (NCBI): domain Eukaryota; kingdom Metazoa; phylum Arthropoda; class Malacostraca; order Decapoda; family Parastacidae; genus Cherax; species Cherax quadricarinatus. The sequence goes on from NC_091361.1 coordinate 21,661,101, forward strand.
TTATATAATAAACACGATGCATAACATATAAATAAGATAAATACACCCCACAGTAGAATAAATAAACAAATGTGAGATGTGAGCAGACGACTTGCACAAGTGGTGATAATAACAATACTCGCCGAGTCTCATTAAATGTCGTATATTACGGTAATATACACATTTTCATTAATCCATCCATGATATTTTTTTCAAAATTATATAATAAACACGATGCATAACATATAAATAAGATAAATACACCCCACAGTAGAATAAATAAACATAAATGTGAGATGTGGTAGCAGACGACTTGCACAAGTGGTGATAATAACAATACTCACCGAGTCTCATTAAATGTCGTATATTGTGGTAATATACACATTTTCATTAATCCAGCCATGATATTTTTTTCAAAATTATATAATAAACACGATACATAACATAAAAAGATGATAAATACACCCCACAATAGAATAAATAAACATAAATATAAGATGTGGGAGCCTGGTTTGTTTACATAACTCTGCGCCTGTTACCTCTCATGTACTCATTCTTTCTCTCTCTCATTTATTCGTTTTATCTCATTTACTTACTCCTGACCCTACATTAAGACTACAAATATTTTAAGGTAAGTAATGAGTGAACTGTATATACATTTTATCGCTCTGGGATGCTTAAATATCATAGAATAGTATGTGTGGGTGGGGTGGCCTGGTGAGGTAGCCTGGCTATTACAATACATACCACACTTGATTTCTTACAATAAATACTACTTGTCTCACCCTAGATTAAGACTAAATATTTTAAGGTAAGTAATGAGTGCACTATGTGTGTATTGTACCTTTTTATTGTTTTTTGATGCCTGGTTCTATTGCTAACTTAATATATGTTAGTGTAAACTTGTTATCTAGTGTTTGTATGCATTTATAAGTGGAAAAAAAGGGTGTTCCACTTTACGGCGATTTCCGCTTTACGGTGGTAGCCTGGAACCTAACCTGCCGTATAAGTGGGGCCCTCCTGTACATTGTTGTCTATGCTTAAGACAGCAAGAATCAAGCATTCTGCATTGCTTCATAGTGGAAGTTTGGCAAGGAGGGGAAATATGCTGTCAGCTTTTCCTTTATGCTAGAGGACAAGTGAGGTGGGGTGAGAGGCGTCGGTGGTGAGATTGCTTTTGACCCTGCTGGGGGAAACACTGACGCCGGGATAATGAACAAAGAACACTGATCCGCGCATTTTTGTGCATAAAACTGTCTCAAAGAACACATCTAAACACTTACAGAGAAATGTGATCAGCTTCTTTAGTGATAAAATTGTGAATAATGAAGACAAACCTTGTGGAACATAGTGTACCAGCATATGTATTCCTAGGTGGAAGACGTGGACATCCAAAGACACTTCAGCTTCTATCAAGTCACCAATACCTATCGAAGGTGTAAAGAACACCATAGCTCACGCTACAAGAGCAAGGTAGCTTTCGAATTACCTTGTCATACAGGGGACTGCGCAGTTCTTGTGTCGCAAGGGGTTTGAAATCAACCTATAGTCGGAAGTGAGGTGAGGACTTTATAGTCCACACACGAGTATTCTAGTCAGCAATCGCCTGCAGGGACGGCTGTGTAGGCGAAAGCTGTCTTTCAAGATAAGTTTCCCTACAGTCCACTATTTGATCTTTGACTTAGCTTGTAACATTAACTTCAACAATGTCTACACTTTTCCAATACAGTTATTTTTTTTAAAATTACACACGATAACTATGTTTAACATACTGTATTTGGTAAAGGAATATGTATTGCTCAACAGGTATTAAACAAACCAGGAAGTTAAATATTAATTAACTTAATTTTTCTGAGGTTCCAGTTAATAAATACGTACACCTACCATCCGACTTACGACCTGCTCGACATATGTCCACTCAACTTACGACCGTGCATCTGGCAGCTGGGCTGGGCCGGCTGATGCACACCGCTGTACAATATTTGACAATACTCACGGCGGCAATGCATCATGCAGGCAGCATCAGGGTGAGTAACCCTGCCCTATCAGCAGCATCATACTGTATTAACTGTACTAACTGGACAGTAAATTTCACCATGGCCCCTAAGATGAAGTCTGAATCTTGCACTGGAGATTGTGGCAAGAAAGGCTCTTATTCTCGAACTCTCTATTTGTTTTCACTGTTGCACATAAACCTGTCTGTATCTGTCTGCCTGTATATCTGTGTATGCCTGTATCTCTGTGTGTCTGTCTACCTGTGTGTCTGTCTTTCTGTCTACTTGTGTCTATGTCTACCTGTGTGTGTCTTTCTGTCTACCTGTGTGTTTGTCTTTCTGTCTACCTGTGTGTCTGTCTTTCTGTCTACCTGTGTGTCTGTCTTTCTGTCTACCTGTGTGTCTGTCTTTCTGTCTACCTGTGTGTCTCTTTCTGTCTACCTGTGTATGTGTGTGTGTGTCTGTGTGTCTGTCTTTCTGTCAACTTGTGTGTCTGTCTTTATGTCTACCTGTGTGTGTCTGCCTACTTGTGTGTGTCTTTCTGTCTACCTGTGTGTTTGTCTTTCTGTCTACCTGTGTGTCTGTTTTTGTCTACTTGTGTGTCTATCTTTCTGTCTACCTGTGTGTCTGTCTTTCTGTCTGCTTGTCTGTCTCAGAGCCACTCATTAAGAGTGTAATTGGTCTTGAAGACGCCACATTAATAATGATAATAACAATAATCGCTGAGGCGCATTAAATGTGTATAAAACGTTAATATTGACATTTTGCTTAATCCATCTATGATTTTTTTTTTCAAAATTATATAATAAGCATGCTACATAACATATAAACATATAAATTAACAAATATGAGATGTTTTTCTGGTTGGCTTGGCAGAGTGAACAAAAACCATTCGTGTCCAGGCTGGTAACAATAACAACAACAACGTTTGTTTACAAACCTCGTGAACCTTCTACACTCTCATTCTCTCTCTCGTTTATTCATTTAATCTTGTTTACTCGCCTCTCACTCTACATTAAGACTACAGATATTTTAAGGTAAGTAATGAGTGGACACGATTATTATATTATAGTTTAATAATATTATTATTATTAGTAGTACAAATGTATTATTGTAATAATAATTATTATTAATACACATATTATTATTAATTTAGGATACTGGAGCACAGATCCACTGTATAGCACTTTGTCTGGACTTTTTGGGTTATCCTAGGTAATTTATACTATGTATGATAACTTCACTTATGTGTACCTGTGAGAGAGAGAGAGAGAGAGAGAGAGAGAGAGAGAGAGAGAGAGAGATAAAGAGAGAGAGATACAGAGAGAGAGAGAGATATAGAGAGAGAGAGATACAGAGAGAGAGAGATACAGAGAGAGAGAGAGATACAGAGAGAGAGAGAGATACAGAGAGAGAGAGAGATACAGAGAGAGAGAGAGATACAGAGAGAGAGAGATACAGAGAGAGAGAGAGATACAGAGAGAGAGAGAGAGATACAGAGAGAGAGAGATACAGAGAGAGAGAGATACAGAGAGAGAGAGATACAGAGAGAGAGAGAGAGATAGAGAGAGAGATACAGAGAGAGAGAGAGATACAGAGAGAGAGAGAGATACAGAGAGAGAGAGAGATACAGAGAGAGAGAGAGATACAGAGAAAGAGAGATATACAGAGAGAGAGAGATATACAGAGAAAGAGAGATATACAGAGAGAGAGAGATATACAGAGAGAGAGAGAGATACAGAGAGAGAGAGATACAGAGAGAGAGAGATACAGAGAGAGAGAGATACAGAGAGAGAGAGAGATACAGAGAGAGAGAGAGATACAGAGAGAGAGAGAGAGATCTAGTGAGAGAGAGAGATACAGAGAGAGAGAGAGAGAGAGAGAGAGAGAGAGAGATACAGAGAGAGAGAGAGATACAGAGAGAGAGAGAGATACAGAGAGAGAGAGAGATACAGAGAGAGAGATACAGAGAGAGAGAGAGATACAGAGAGAGAGAGAGAGATACAGAGAGAGAGAGAGAGCCACATTCAGTCAACCACCAACCCACCAGGCCAGCCAGCCGGATACGTATTACACATGTTACAGAGTTGTTTCTCTTTACTTAGGGTATAGGTTATACTACATTCTGGTAGGATGACACTACCAGTGGTATTCTCCCATTCCACTGTGTCGGCAATACATAAAGATAACAGTAACATATGATACTGTATGCGATGTAAAATTTACAATACAGTTCACTACCATGTATACATTATACTATACAGTACATAAATAATTAAAATATAACAATAGAAGTAAATTATGGTAAAAAGAATGAAATAATGATTGTACATTACATTACAGTGCTATGTAGGTAGTTTATATAGGAAAGGTTTGATATTATGCCCTACCCAATATGTCGGCAATTTTCAAAGGTTCGACTTATGTCCATTTTGACTTACGACCGGTTGGTCGGAACCAAGCTTGGTTCCGACCAACTGTAATTAGAACTGGTGTACAACAATTCAACTGGTGAGTAACTACATTATTTCTAAACAGGGAAGGGAAACCTCACCTCGCTGCAATCATCCATTTTGACGTCCAGAGGTGGAGCAGGAAGATTCTCTTGATAAAAGGAATTCATCGGAGGTTCAACTTGGGGTGGTGATTCATCTGGTGGAGTTGATGAACGCCAGTTGCTACGACCACGACCTAATACAGGTACAAGAATAGTTACATTATAGGGTATGTAGAGCTATATCAATTTATTAACAAGCTCTTTTCAGCATAATGACAAAGCTTATCTTAAGAATGCCATTTAGCTACAAATATTTAAAATGAAAATCTGAAGAAATATTTTGGAATTTTCTGTATGTGTATGAAAATAAGTGTAATATTACTTATACAGGATTCATAAAATGACTAAAAAAACAAAGGTATTAACTCAAATTAATAAAACTGATTCTGGATTACACATCTAACCATTTAAAAACAAAGAAAATTGAAAATTTATGTCCACAAAAATGCTTTCTCACCTAAATATCAAACCTAGCTTTAAGAAACTATAAATACCATAGTGGAATATTCACATTATTTCCTTTTCAACTCAATCCCATACCAGGTCTCAGAAGTTAGAGAAGAAATATTAAGGAATAAGAACTAAGAGAAACAAATGCACATATACACACACACACACACAGAAAAAGTGTACACTGAGAGCAAATATAAATTTGCAAGATTTACCTGCTGTTTTACAAGAACACAAGACAAAGAAAAGAGCGGTAATTCTGTCATGAGTGCAAAACGTTTAACAGGCTTCCATTTTCCACTCAGATGACAGGATAGCAGTACCTCCCTGGGTGGTTGCTGTCGACCAACCTACTTCCAGCGCTGATCTATGATGATTTCCAACCTCTTGGCTGTTCAGCAGCTCTCAGTGGAAGAATCCGTATGCCCTGGAGACATGGAGCCTTAACGTTAAAGCCAGCTTTTCTGATCTGTGCCAACTTATAAATCAATTCTCTCAAGAATTCACTTGCAACAATGACTGGCTAATATATCAACCTGGAAACTACCTATCTGATGACTTTCTCAACATGAAACATGAGTTCAAACTAAATGCATGAATTTATATAATGTCTGTCCCTAAAGAAAGAGGGTTAACATATTAAATTTACAAAGGCTATAAACTAGCAAAACATTATGGAAGTAAAGTTTAACCCATGTACACTATGTCAGTTAAACTTAACAATTATATTTTTTATAATGAGGAAAATAAACCATGAAAATACTAATGAAGATCAGTCCAATGAGCCACCAGCATCAATGAGCCACCAGCATCAAAGAGCCACCAGCATCTATGAGTCACCATCATCAATGAACCACCAGCATCTGAGTCACCAGCATCAATGAGCCACCAACATCAATGAATCACCAGCATCTATGAGTCACCAACATCAATGAGCCACCTACATCAATGAACCACCAGCATCAATGAGCCACTAGCATCAGTGAAGTTCAGTAAGTAATGAAGCGCAGCCCAATGAGCCACCAACATCTGAGTCACCAGCATCAATGAACCACCAGTATCAATGAAGTTCAATAGGCAATGAAGATAAGACCAATGAGCCACCAGCAACAATGAGCCACCAGCATCAATGAGCCACCAGTATCAATGAGTAACCAGCATCAATGAGCCACCAGCATCAAAGAGCCACCAGCATCAATGAGTCACCAGCAACGAGTCACCTGGAGTATACCTGGAGAGGGTTTCGGGGGTCAATGACCCTGCAGCCGGTCTGAGACCAGGCCTCGTGGAGAATCAGGGTCTGATCAACCAGGCTGCTACTGCTGGCTGCACACAAACTGACATACAAATCACAGCCCGACTGGTCAGGTACTCACTTTAGGTGCCTATCCAGCGTCTTCTGGAAGACAGCCAGGGGTCTATTGGTAATCCCCCTTATGTATACTGGGAGGCAGTTGAACAGTCTTGGGCCCCGTGGCACCCCTGCTTTTCATTGGGGGAATGTTTCATCTGCCAGGTCTTTTCCTTTCATAGGGAGTGATTTTCATGTGTAGGCTTGGTACCAATCCCTCCTGTATATTATCATATACAATGGAACCCCTATTTACAAGTGCACCCACGTGCGAGTTTTTCCAGATACAAGCAGTCATTCAGTCGATTTTTTGCTTCCAGACGCGAGTGAAATTTCCAGATGCAAGCGGGCCTCAAGGGAGGTTCCTTGACACTGGTGAGGGGCTCTTGCTCTTGATCTAGGGAATTGGATCTCATTTGTCTGTTGCACTATCTTATTGAAACTTGGGCAATGTATGAGGAAAAGATGCTTCTTAACGTACACCAAAATTGAAAGAAATCGGACCATAAATAACGGAGTTCACTTCTCTGCCATTAGCCGCCCCTCAGCGGTATATTTTAGTATGGTTTTTATGGTTGTATTCTTGTTTTTATGGTCTCATTTGATAGAATGGAAGATTTATTACAGAAATAGATATGATTTTGATTGATTTCATGATGAAAAATACCTAGAAATTGAGCTCAAAGTAGCAGAAATGTTTGATTTTTGCCAATGTTCAAGAGTAAGCAATACCTGCCTGAGTGGCCATTCCAAATATGCAGTCATGAATGGGTTGACATTATTTATACAATTATTACAATAATGCAGTAGTCTGCACAACAGTAAATTTTCTTTTGTGTGAATAAAAATTCCAAATGGTAAGCATGAGTATTATTATAATAATAACAACAATATGTATAATATAATACTATAATTACATAATAATATACATAATATAATGGCATAAATTATTAAGATAGGGAAGCTGTGATTTCATATATAGGGCAAAGAGGAATAACATCTTGTAGGAGTGAGGAAGAGCCAGTTGTGAGTGTGGGGGAAGTTCGTGAGGCAGTAGGTAAAATGAAAGGGGGTAAGGCAGCTGGGATTGATGGGATAAAGATAGAAATGTTAAAAGCAGGTGGGGATATAGTTTTGGAGTGGTTGGTGCAATTATTTAATAAATGTATGGAAGAGGGTAAGGTACCTAGGGATTGGCAGAGAGCATGCATAGTTCCTTTGTATAAAGGCAAAGGGGACAAAAGAGTGCAAAAAGTATAGGGGTATAAGTCTGTTGAGCATACCTGGTAAAGTGTATGGTAGAGTTATTATTGAAAGAATTAAGAGTAAGACGGAGAATAGGATAGCAGATGAACAAGGAGGCTTTAGGAAAGGTAGGGGGTGTGTGGACCAGGTGTTTACAGTGAAACATAAGTGAACAGTATTTAGATAAGGCTAAAGAGGTCTTTGTGGCATTTATGGATTTGGAAAAGGCATATGACAGGGTGGATAGGAGGGCAATGTGGCAGATGTTGCAGGTGTATGGTGTAGGAGGTAGGTTACTGAAAGCAGTGAAGAGTTTTTATGAGGATAGTGAGGCTCAAGTTAGAGTATGTAGGAAAGAGGGAAATTATTTCCCAGTAAAAGTAGGCCTTAGACAAGGATGTGTGATGTCACCGTGGTTGTTTAATATATTTATAGATGGGGTTGTAAGAGAAGTAAATGCGAGGGTCTTGGCAAGAGGTATGGAGTTAAAAGATAAAGAATTACACATAAAGTGGGAGTTGTCACAGTTGCTCTTTGCTGATGACACTGTGCTCTTGGGAGATTCTGAAGAGATGTTGCAGAGATTGGTGGATGAATTTGGTAGGGTGTGCAAAAGAAGAAAATTAAAAGTGAATACAGGAAAGAGTAAGGTTATGAGGATAACAAAAAGATTAGGTGATGAAAGATTGGATATCAGATTGGAGGGAGGGAGTATGGAGGAGGTGAATGTATTCAGATATTTGGGAGTGGACGTGTCAGCGGATGGGTCTATGAAAGATGAGGTGAATCATAGAACTGATGAGGGGAAAAGGGTGAGTGGTGCACTTAGGAGTCTGTGGAGACAAAGAACTTTGTCCTTGGAGGCAAAGAGGGGAATGTATGAGAGTATAGTTTTACCAATGCTCTTATATGGGTGTGAAGCATGGGTGATGAATGTTGCAGCGAGGAGAAGGCTGGAGGCAGTGGAGATGTCATGTCTGAGGGCAATGTGTGGTGTGAATATAATGCAGAGAATTCGTAGTTTGGAAGTTAGGAGGAGGTGTGGGATTACCAAAACTGTTGTCCAGAAGGCTGAGGAAGGGTTGTTGAGGTGGTTCGGACATGTAGAGAGAATGGAGCGAAACTGTGTGACTTCAAGAGTGTATCAGTCTGTAGTGGAAGGAAGGCGGGGTAGGGGTCGGCCTAGGAAAGGTTGGAGGGAGGGGGTAAAGGAGGTTTTGTGTGCGAGGGGTTTGGACTTCCAGCAGGCATGCGTGAGCATGTTTGATAGGAGTGAATGGAGACAAATGGTTTTTAATACTTGACGTGCTGTTGGAGTGTGAGCAAAGTAACATTTATGAAGGGGTTCAGGGAAACCAGCAGGCCGGACTTGAGTCCTGGAGATGGGAAGTACAGTGCCTGCACTCTGAAGGAGGGGTGTTAATGAAGCAGTTTAAAAACTGTAGTATAAAGCACCCTACTGGCAAGACAGTGATAGAGTGAATGATGGTGAAAGTTTTTCTTTTTCAGGCCACCCTGCCTTGGTGGGAATCGGCCAGTGTGATAATAAAAATAAAAAAATAAAATTATTATAATATGTATATACTACTACTAATAAATACAATAAAAATTATACTACTACTACTACGTATAAGTGAGTTTG